>NC_133394.1:6988055-7291666 GCF_047511655.1 Castor canadensis
TTTTTCTTTTCTGGATTTTTCTTATTCTACAATTATCGCCAAAAGACCTATTTTCTTCACAAAAATTAAAATACATGATTTGTTGCTTTTACTTAAAGACACTGATATATCTTCACTTTCTCATGTGTAATTACCTACTATATGCCTGTGGTATGACATTTGTTGTTAAATCAGTAAGTGGCTGTATTTCATACTTTTATCAGTATAAAAGGATGAAATCTCTCCACTAATGACTCACATCAAAGACAATAATCTAAATCACAAGTCATGAGATGAAGAACTATATTAAAATAAAGAGTAAAACTGTAACGATTGAAAATAAGAACAAAAAGATGCATATGCAGAAAGAACTGCTAATCAAAATTACTCACTCACAATTTCTTGCAGAGGGAAATGCAGAACAGTTTAAAATGAATGAGCAGCTCAGTGAGCAGGCAAATGAGAATGATTAGAAAAACACATTCTTTAACATAAAAATAGAAATATGTAAAATAAAATGTATGTGCATTTCATACACATTTGGTTGGTTTTCTCTTTAATGGATTCTGACATCTCAACTATCATTTAAGCTCATGCTCATACATTAAAATTTGACTTATGGATCCCTCAATGTCTTTTATTCCTTCTCATTATTTCCCACTAAAGGCTCCCAGATTCCTATAGGACCATGTTCCCCTTAAGCTTGTTGTAGTTGTCATCTGCTCTGATCCGTTAACAATAAACCTAGGCATCTCGTGAAATGGTTTTACTTCTGATGGCAATCTGCAATCTTCCAGGGAGATGGCTCTGTCGTTGTTCTTACATTGCTTACCAGTAAAGCATGCTTGAGTTTGAGTCTCTATAAGCCAAATGTGTTCACTTTACCATGGCATTCTGTCATCATTCAGCAGCTTCACCATCAAGACAAAGGTACAAGTAGTATGGGGCCATCTCTGAGGATTTGTTTTGCTTCCCTCTGTCCTGAAGAGTCCTTAGATAGTCCTCAAGTTCTGTTAAAAACTATTTCTACTCTGGGATCTTGAGGCTTCCTTGAAGTATTTAAGAAAAGAGGTTAGATGTCTCTCTGACTTCAGAAAGGGAGAAGTTAGGAGTGGGAAACCTTTCTCAGACCTCACTTGAAGGCTCCTCAACCCATTGTCTCTGGGTTAGAAGGGAGAGGGCAGCTGCTGCTGATGGTTTGTTTCTCCAAGATTGGGACTGAGATGAGTCTATGCTAAGAGAAATTAGACAGAATACAATTTAAAGATTTTTACCACTTGTGAAATAGCTTAGAAACATGAAAGCCTTCAAAGATGCCTTGCAGTGTTGTGTCCTCAGAGAAATTAGGTACAATACAGGATACTTGCTGTCTCTAATCACTCACTTCCACTTACTAATTCAATGTGTCTGTTGATCACATTTAAAACTTCAGGTGGTTTTCTGTGAGTAAGGGTACAGACGTGATCAAAACAAAACATTCTCTTCCCTGAATTTTCAATCTTTCACACCTGGTAAGTTTGTGTATTTCTCCAATTCTATCACTTTTACAAATTCCAATAATATCGTGTGATGGTCCCCTTGCTTCCTCGTTGCCCTTAGTTAAAATATCTTCTTCTGGTCTGGAGTGTGGCTCAGTGTTAGAGTGCTTGCTTAACATGAAAGGCCCTGGTTTGATTCCTTGCACTGCAAATAATAATAAAAACATGTATAATAATAACATATTAATAACATTTTTTAATTCTTATAATACAGAGACCTATTCATTATTCTGTGCTTAATACAAATTTTGGATAAATAAGGCTCTCATATATTTTATGAAGGTAAATAATTCTAATTATATCCAAAATAATTATTTCCTAAATTTAATTGCTTGATCATCACCAAAGACTACACTTTTTTAAGTTGGCAAATGGATTCAATAGATATTAATAACTGAACAAAGCCTAATATTAATATGTTGCTATTAAGACAATACAAATGACTCTAAACCTTTCCTAAGTTGTAAACTGCGTGAGATTTTAAGTTATATGTAGACATAATGTAGCATATGTGGACATTTGACACAGAGTTTCATTCAAACTACAGCTTTAGCTGAAGCTGAGTACCATTTAGTAAAGAAGAAGAAAGATATTATAGAGAAGCAAAGTGAGGAAATATCAGGAAGAACTTCCCTGAGTTGGAAGATTTCTTACAAAGTATGACAAAACATGTTCACTGGATGTAACACATTTTAAATCTGAGTCTTTTCAAAGTCATATGAAAGATCCAACAGTAGCTTCAGTATTTTGTGTTCTATTAATTTCAGAGTAAATAAGCAAGGGTGTGTGAAGGATATTTTTGCATAGTTAAATGATGCCACTATACCCAACTTAAATAAAGCAATTTCTGTGTGAATATACCATCGCTGTTGTTTTATTGTAACCAGTTATTTAATGTTATTAGCTAAATTGAAATACCAAAAATGATATTCTTCTGAAGAGGATCTACAAGAAAGCAGGGTGTTTTGGGAAAGCCCACACATAGCACACAGTGGTTTTTCTCATGAGAATTCTATCTCTGGTTTTCAGTCTCTCAAGGAATAATTAGTATAAATAGATGGCTTGCATATTGAGGAGGTTTGGAACTAAATGTTTTTTTGAAGTATTTTGTTATGGTGATAAGAGGAAAAGGTGCATTTCTTTTTCTACTTTTTTAATGAGACATTAAATTTTTCTTTTTGAGAAAGAGTATAGTAATGCATGCTTATAAAGGTAAGGGTAAATTATTTTAGGAAGATCAGGAGGAAAAAAAGCTTATTTGAGGCATTTTTATTCATTTTCTAAAATTAAGAGCATTTTCATTAAAGTAGGAAAATTGAAAGCTAAAGATATAGACTTTTTATGTTGACTATTTTGTCCATAAGCTATACTTTCTTTCCCAAATTCTTATAGGGATTACAAATAGCCAGAAACATGCTAAAATATTCCTTTCTTATTTCTTTGTTTTCTGCTGTTTTTCATCTTTCTTCACTAGCTCATATGCCTTCTTTCTTGTTGAATTTCATTGTCTTCTTATCTTTCCATTTTTTATTGCCTGACAGCTTCATATTCAATAAATATTAAATTAGCTCTCAGGATAATCACATTAACCAGTCCCACTCTCAGTGTAGAGGTTAATACTTAGCAAACAAGGAATCTAAATGTAACTATGGCCTGTGTTATGCATCCATCCCCACAATTTGACCTACCATAAGGTAAGCAATGGCAGGTATTAACCTCATCAGAGAAGAATATACTCTTCCTTTGCAGACTCTGCTGTGATATCCAGAGCCCTGGAATCGCACTGTGTTCTCCTGCCTCTCCTAGTGTCCCTTGGGAACATTGGAATGGAGTAGTCATGGTCTAAGTCCCTATGACAAATCCTCCTTTTCTGCCTCCACTGGATCACATCTTACTTCAATAACCATCTTTTCCACTCAACCACCTCACTTGTCTGTAAATGGCATTAAATATATACCATTTTGGAGAAGAAATTAATTCTGTTTGGCCATGAAGTCTAAGATGTTTTATGTGAGTGGTGGTTTGTAGCCAAATTATTATGGCTTATTTTTAATGGTTGTTTTTCTGCCATATACTAAAGCTCCTTTAAAAGAAAATCTGCAATGAATAGAGGTCACTTACATAGGTTAAGTATTTAAAAGTAAAGCAATGATAAGGAGAAATAGATAAAAAATAAACATATGTAAGTATATTTCAGTGTTTTAAGAGTCTCGTTGAATCTTATTTAATGTTTACCCATTTTAATGTGCCAGATGCAATGAATGTATAAAGGAAAATCTTCATTATCCTTCTTTGGCCTATAAGAAGCAAGAAGACTGAAAGAACAAAGATAAGAAGAAGAGAAAATAATCTAAGCATAACCACAGAATAATGACACATTCCTCCTAAATCACAGAAGACAAGAAAAATGTAAAAGATTGATAACTCTCAGTGCAGTATAAAACAGATTTTCCATTTATCAACTTGGACCTATCTGTCTATATTGTTATTGGAGGACATATCTTTTTTATGACAAGCTGTTGCTCTTAGCAACAAGTCATACTGATATTTTCTTTGATTATAACTAAAGAGCAATATCCATTCTTGTTACATGGGAGTAAAGTATAATTTAAAGCTCATTAAAAGTGTAGCAGGTGTTCACGTATAAAGTGCAAAAAAATAGAGGAGAGAATTTCTCTATGGCTGAGTTGTCAGTGCTCTAAAAGCCTAATTTATTTTGCATAACCTTTTAGCAAATAGACATGATTATAATAGAGAAAAGAGAAATGCAAACAATATATGCAAGAAAGTAAAAGAACTTAGCCTTTTGATCTGACCTTGATTCCCACCCTTTGAAAATATTACAGTCTTTTAACAATTGCAACTTTTGACATATAACACACTTTTCTTCCCAGGAGATAGAAGTTCCTTAGACATTTTCTTAGCATAAAAGCTGCTCTAAAGTAGAAAATGAGTAGGTGCATAAACTGAAACAGAGTCAGTTTATATTCATTGCAAAGCAGGGAAGGGATGAATGTTCAATCAGCCAGTCCTTTCACATGTTCACTGCTGCTCTGCAGAGAGGAAATTCACACTCAAATTCAAAAGTAGAAGTCTTCCAATTGAGGCTATTCATTAACACCTTTAATTGCTGGCCCCAAATTTGTAAGTGGTGGGAAAAAAGATCTAAGTCCATTAGATGTAGACTGAAAGTTAAAATTGTGAACACAGTCACATTTGAGCAAGGCACTTGTGTTGCCCTTTCAATCAGTAATGCTTATGAAAGCCCAGGATTTACTGTTGTTTATTGATTTTGAATATTTCATATTATTGATATTCTCCTCCTTTAAGGAAAAATAAATGCATATATACATATATATGTAAAGATGGAAGGACATATAAAAGGGAGGTTACATCACTTAAGAAAGAATGAACCACAGGCTTCAAGACACTTGCCTATAATCTCAGCACTGAAAAAGTTCCTTTGAGGCAAAGGAACACAAGTTCAAAGCCAGCCAGGACTACATAGCAAAATCTTGTCTCAGATTAATTGTAATAAGAAATGCTGAATTGCTTCATATTTAAATCTGTTACTGGAATTCATTTTTTGAAATAAGAAAGAGAAGTAGTTATAAGAATAAAAACAAAAACACTATTTAAAAGACGGGGTCCCCATGTGTTGCCCAGGCTGGCTTCAAAGTCCTTAGCTGAAATCATTTTTCTGCTTCAGCCTTTCAAATACCTGGTTCTAGCTATACCTAAAACCACTCCAAGGTTTCAAACCACATTAACAACACACTAAAGTAAAATACCATATACTTTTGACAAAACCCAAAATAAATGGGGAAAATGGAATAAAATAAAATGTGTGGAAAACCTCATCCTGTTTAACATGTGGTGGGTGAAGGATGACAGAGAGCACTATTTGTTTCCATTTCCTACCCCAAGGGTATGTATTTAAATACAATTGCTGAAATTAAGGAAGTATTAATAATAAATGATTGCTTCCTTTTTTGTATTAATGCTATTGTGGAGAAACAGACATTGAAGAACGCATGAAGGAGCTTACATATTGAAGAACACATGAAGGAGCTTAACATATATTTGTGCTACAGTTTAAGGCAGAGACTCCAAACAAGTATTTTGTTTAACCTGAATGCAGGTATTTTTTGGTTTTGCTTTGCTTTTTTAACAAGCCAGTAATGTATGTAAAAACAGATAGTTTCAACTTTAATCGAACCATTGTGCAGCAGTATGTTTGCAGGCCCACATCAGTGGTAGGCAACAATCAAAGCCTTTCTCCCTTTCACCTTGACAATGGCTAATGCCTTCCCATTGCCACAGTATCCCTGTACAAAGCCAGCGTTCATCTTCAGAAGCATCACGCTTTGCTTTCTCTTGCCTGTCCTTGGTGGACGCTTGAATTCATCACTAGTAATACAGCATAAAGTAGTTTATTTATTATTAATAAAACCACAATCACTGTTATTCATATAATCTTTCCAATTATTTTGCACATAGAAATATACATATGTAAATATAAATATTTACAGAACTGCATCGAACTCTTCAGTCTTGACAACTTGAGAGTAATATTTCAAACATTGTTCAACCCTGAGGCACCTAGCTTTGATATTTTTCAAGATGATATAGTTTCATATCTTATCAATAGAATATTCAAGATCACCTATTCCAGTAATGCTGGCTGCTTGGTAATTCTTGTATTCATTCTGGGGGAATTTAAATCCTTCTGACTACTAAAAAAAAAACCATACTATGTACTTAAGATTTCAAACAAAATGAAATTTCCATTACAGATGTATATTAGTCTGCAATTAGCTGGTTATAATCTAGCATGAAGATTTTCTTGTTTTTGAAAACCAGACTTTGAGAATTCTTATTCTGTCAAGTTAGCTATTGTATTAAAAAACCAGTCCTTCACTTTCAGCAGCATCCAATAATATGATCAAAATACCACCTTCTCATGGTCCATCATGAATATTAGATGTGGCTCCCTGGTGATGCTGTTGGAGGCCAGCATTGAGAATATTCCAGAGAAGAAGAGAAAGGTCTCTAAAAATAGTCTGCACATGCAGTGAGGATTTGGAACCCTAAACTGTATGTGAGAGACAAAGATCTCACAGAGGATTAAGAATTTTTATGGCTCTTGAATGATGTTTTTGAGTATCAGGGTTTCACACTATCAAAACTTTATTGGAAACTTTTAATCTAATGGAACAAAGGTAGACATATTTCAATATGACACATTTTAGACCATCAAAATTATAGAGCACTTCTCCTGAAGGCCAATTTATGACAGAATAAACAACCTTTTATCATAAAGGTACTACTAAGAAGGATAACATACAAAACACATCAATGTTCCCCAAAACTATCCTTGTAACTAAAGGTCTCCTTAGATTTCATGGTGGAGGGATATTTATTTACTTACCAGTAATGATTTATATTGGATGTAGTCCCCTTTCTGTTAACAAGTTTCTAAATTTATTTTTTGCTTCTAGTCTACAAGTACTACATGCTCATTAAATAAAATTGCAATATTCAGGATAATATCTGTACTTCTAAAGTTATAGTTTAGAGGATCAGAACATCACAGTAAAACATATATTCAAGATTTTATTGTAGGCAATGTGGACACAGAATAGAAAAGTTTAAGCAATCTTTCTTGGAGCCTACATTTATATATTTTACCAAAGTGAAATAAAAAATAAAATGAGGTAATAAAAGAGCTCTAAACATATTGAAAAGGAAATATATTTTGTTACTTATTTCAGTGTTTTGTGATGTAACAGATTACCACAGACTGGTAAATTTATAAGGAAATTTGTTTCTCACAGCTCTGGTGGATGGGAAGTCCAATGTTTATATTCTACCATCTGGGGAGGACCTTTGTGTCATGTTATCCATAGAAGAAAGCAGGACAGGAGTGCCAGAGAGCAAGGGAGGAATGAACTCACTTTTTGTGACCAATCTATTCATGACAACCCTCCCTTTCTCGTGATAATGACATTAATCCATTCATGAAGGCAGAGCCTTCTTGACCTCACCCCCTCTTCTTAGATCCTACCTCCAGACACTGTTCCAACTTGTAAACTATAAGGAAGATATACAACCCATAGTATTACTGTTATCAAAAATCTTAAAGCAAAGAAATGTCTCTGGATTATGACCTTCAACAACTCTATGGTCCAAATGTCTATGTCCCCCAAAATATAACTACTCCCCAAGGTGACAGAACTCAAAGGTGGGGCTTTTGGAAAGTGATTAGATTATGAGGACTCCACCCTTACAGTGTGATTAATGCCACCATAAAAGAGACCCCAGAGATCTGCCTAGCCTCTTTTTCCACGTGAAGACACAGTGAAAAGCCACCATCTTGAGGGACAGGTCCTCACCAGACAATAAACCTGCCAAAGCCTTTATCTTTAAAGTTCCAGCCCCCTGAACAGGGGAAATAAGTTTCTTTTCTTTATCAGCTACATATTCCATGATATTTCATTATAATAATCTGAATGGACAAAACAAACAGCTAGGAAAGTCATCAGGAAAATTGTGAATATGAACTTTTTAATTATGATCTTTGATAAGTGAATCAGATAACATTTTTGAAACTATGATTAATCCTAATAAATAATAAAATAAAATTTCACCAGAGGAAGGCAAGATTTGGAACAGACACAATAAAGTGAAGACAGGTGCTACTGTTGTTCTTGAGGAAGGAAGGACATCCTACATCCTTACTTCAGGGATAAGAAGAAATCTGGTGGGAAGGAGTTGGAAAGACGGATGACACGATCACAGGCAAAGTTTACATTCCTACGTGAACTTCATGGGGAGGCCCTGTGTCTAACATGAAACGTGAAGCAGAGGGTAGCAAAAGCCAGTAAGCCAGAGTTCAGCCTCACATGTTTGCAAAACAATCCAAAAAAAAAGCAGCCAAGAATCTCTGGATTGGTCAGTCAGGGTAAGAGTTAAGCCTCACATGTTTGCAAAGCAATCCAAAAAAAAAGCAGCCAAGAATCTCTGGATTGGTCAGTCAGGGTAAGAGTTAAGGTGAGATACACACAAGTGATTACAGAGTATAGGATCAATTGAAACTATTAAAGTCTCCTCCCTTTCAAGTTTTAGACAATGAAAGCTCAATTTACACTTAATCTATTTGTTTAAGGCAATCATTGGTTGGTTTCTCAAACAAATAAGCCACATGCAATGATTTTAGCTAATGTTTGCCTGTTTGTCTAACTTACCCAAATGAAAAATAAATTTACCTGAGTGAGGGAAGGCAGCCAGCCTCCTTTTCCAAAGAAACCTTTTACTTATTCAAGAAAAAACAGATTCACAAATATATTAACAGAACTTTCTCATACAGCAGAAGGAACAGCCAATTCATTGACTTCAGATATATATTTTTATACTATTATCTTTCAGTTCTCTTTGCTCCTTAAATCTTTGTCTCCAGTCCCTATTGTATTTACTTTTAGTATTCAATTTATTTTTCTATTAAGTTCAAAATTACAAATATGCTTATATCCTAATCTGACCTTTCTAGTTCATGATCCATCTGATTAAAATTCCTTCAAAGTAGCGTCCTTGGTGTCTGCTGTGGCCTATGTCTCCATGTCATTCACACTTAAGGTAGAGTCTTAACAAAATGTTGGGATTTTCTCACCGATGAGTTCCAAATCATGACGTAACCCATTTTGTGATGATGTCTGGAGCTGTCGATAATTCTGCATTCTGCACTTCAGCCTTGCTAGTACTAACCACTGCATTTCAAAACAGAAAATTCCTAACCTGCAGACTGAACCCAAGCCCTTCTTCCCATCTAGTGAATGAGCAGAGTAATTGCTTAGTTTCCTTTATGGCCCTGTGGGATTTGGATACAACATTACTATCAATAATGACTGTGGTGACAACACACCCCATGTGAGACACTGCAGAAAATTCCACCTGATTCATCTTCGCGACAACCTCATGAGTCAGGCTCTGTGACTAATTCAATTTTCTAGGTGCGGAAACTAGAACTTAATGTATTCTAGTAATTGCTCAAGATTGCACAGCTAATAGACTAATCAGGATTTGATACCAGGTCATTCTGGCTTTAATCCACTAAGAAAGGAGACGGCTACCCAGAACAAATCGTTTACTCTAAGCAATTATGTTATGTGTTATGAAACCTAATTATTCCAAAATTCCACATGCAGGTAACCAGACCCAGATCTAAGACTTACATACGGAATGTTCACATTCCATGTGCTCTGTAGTAAGTCACTTGAATGTGGCTGGCCTCACATATGCCCCTGACAAGTCTCAGGTTTCTACTCTGCTATCATCCCCTCCTTGGGAAGATTTCATACTCATACCCAAAGCAAATGGTAAAGGGCCTGGTATATCAATGGGATGTCTAGGAAGAGTGAAGTTAAAGCAATCAGAGTATGCTTGCTCTGCTTTCTCTACAGCCAGATGAGAAGACAGGCCATCAGCACTGAGATTTGTGGTTCAATACTCAATCATCCTGCTTTCCGTCAGCCTTCTCTAACATTAAGTAACATTAACTGCTCTCTGCCAATTCCCCTTGGCTACCTTTGTTCAATAACCCTTAAAGGCATATTCTTAGAATATATGGCCTTAAATACCATGTAAGACAGAAAAAGCACATTATTTTAACTGCAAACAATTTCCTAAGCACCATGAAATGCATGACGACTTACAAGATCCCATCTCCTGTCATGGGATCTTTTTCTACTTTGCATGAAAATACTTGAAAAGAAAAAATAAAATCCTAGTAGGGAAAGACAGAAAATACCAAATGTAAATATAATTTTACCATTACTATAAAACAAGTATGTATACAAACTTCTATTTTGAATATATTACGTAAGTATTTTTCATTTTATTATCTACTTTGGAAATATTTGAGAAAATGTATTATGGTCTGTCAGGAAGGAATACTACAATTTACTCAGCTCTTTTCTTATTGCTTGGTATTTAGGTTGTTACTATTTTTTTCTTTTATTGCTACATATTTATGCAATTAATAGCTCATATATAAAAACTATTTCTGTTTTCAGGTTGACTATTTCTATTGATATATATATGTAATGCCATTAAAATGAGTTAGAAATACAGAAATTATTATTAACATGAAAATATAATGTCATTGGTGATCAAATTTCTATGGCACAAGCCTTTGGCAGACAAGTTAAACAACGATTTTGAGAAAGAACTGAGCTCATATTTATCATCTGTATTTATCTTCATATTTACATGGACAAGTTAAGTAAGGTCATTAAATTTTTCTAATATTTGAGATTTGAATAATAATATTTCTAGCCCACAGTTGTGTTTTAAATGCAGAGTAGTGCAATGATTGAAGGGAGTAGTTAAGTGTTGGGTACACAGTGAGTCTTCACTGAATCTCAGTAATTTTCTAAGGCAGTCCCAAGTCCGAGGCAGTGCTGAGGAGTCTGCTTGAAGGTGGGCTGCCTAAGTTAGAATTCCAGATCAATCTTGTGCCAGTGGTGCCAGAAAAAGCCAGGCGCTTGAATTACCTGTTCCTCTGTTTTTTTTTTTCAGCTGTAACAAAGGGGAATAACCTCAGCACTCACCCCTACTTGTCATTGTCCCACCAAGCATGGTGCGACAGGTCTGTAGGCAAAGCTGAAGAAGGAAGACCAGGATTTTAAGGCCAGCCAGAGCTAAATAGAGAGACACCCTCTCTCTAAAAAGAGAAAAAATGTCATTATGTTGCATAAATTCATAAATATATGGTGTCTGGCTTACAGTGAACAGTGAGTAGATATTATTTTTATTGCTAGAAATTACCAGTAGGATAATTTTCTACTGTTTTTAAATTCCAGCTCTCTTCATTACCTGAAAATTGATGGTTTTGCAATTATCACAAAGAAAGCAATTGGATAATTTAATTTTCAAATGACCATCTGTTTTCTTTTAACTACAATTTGAAAGGGTCAAACATGGCAAAAACTCACAACTGTCATATTCAGACAAAGCCAGTGTCACACACACAGCACAGTGTCTGTGCAGATTCTACAGCCAAGGTGAATTGCTGAATATGACTTTACAACTGCACTCTTAAAATACAAATTCAAATAGAAACATTAAATTCAAACTCTTCAGAACAACAAATTGCTAGCTGTGTGCCAGTGGCTCATTTCCATAATCTTAGTTACTCAGAAAGCAGAAATGAGGAAGATTACAGTTGGAGACAAGCCCAGGAAAAAAGTTTGCAAGACCCCAATTCAAGCATAAGTAGGTGTGATGTGCACACCAGCTATGCAGGAGCACAGTCCCTGTAACCCTGGGCATACAGTGAGACCCTATCTCACAAATAAGAAGAACCAAAAGGGCTGGAGATGTGACTTAAGTGCTAAAGAACCTGCCTAGCAGCCATGAAGTCTTGACTTCAAAACCTAGTATTGACAAAAAAATAGTAATAATGAAGATAGTTCTTTAAATGATGGAACGGGCCTACGGTTACCTATATGGTAGCTACATTTATTTTATTGTATTTTGTTTTATTTTATTGTGCTGGGTAGGGGTACATTATGGCATTTACAAAGGTTCTTACAAGATATGAAATATGGTAGCTACTTTTTATGATAAATTCAAGCTTTTATTGTACTAGCATTTCCACATGGACATGTATTTTCAAGATTAAAATATCCATGCGATTTTCAGATGAATAAGTTTAATTTAATGTACTAAATATATACATGCAACATATATAAATATCATTGTCTGTAATCCTTTTAGTTATGTAAAAGAAAATGACATTGCCCTTTTTGTTCAAATATTTTCAAAAATGAAGAGAAAGCTTGGAGGCTTACTTATTTAGTCATTATTTACCTTGGAGAATCAAACCTTCCTCAGAAAGCTAAGACTATGTACTTCAGTATTAAAAATATTGTGATTGGATTAGTGAAAAATACTATTGATTTTTATGCAAATGCCACTATTATAATTTGAGTCAAAAGAAAATCTCAGTTTCACATTGTTAAAAATAATTTTTTGTAGCAAGTATGCAAACTAAGAAAAGTAAAGCCAAAAAATGCTGAAATACATTGTTACCAACTGAATAAATAATTTAGATGAATCACTCTGTAAAAACCTACTTCATCTTTTACATATTTTTAATTAATTCTGTGGTACTGATTTATATATACATATACTTACATATATATGTCATAAACAATGTGTTCATTTATATATTCATTGCAGTGTACCCATGTTATATAATTTTATTTCATATATATTAGTGTACATTTCATTTTTATAGTCTATTTCCTTTTCGTATTTTGAGAAATATCTAAGAAAAACAAATCAAATAGTGGCTCTGAAGTCCTGAAGAGATATTCAAAGTCATTCTTGTAAAAAATACACACATTTCTAGACATACACAATTTCCCAAATTTGAAGCAGGAGGATAGAAAAAAATCTAAATAAATGAATAACAAGTAATGAGATTGAAGCTGCAATTAAAAGTCTCCCAATAAAGAAAAGCCCAGGACTGGACAGATTCACAGCTGGGAAAACATCTATCAGACTTTTTCTTTTTTATTGTGCTGGGTGGAGGTACAGTGTGGCATTTACAAAAGTTCTTACAATATATTAAATATGTCATACTTGAATTCACTTCATCCACCATTCTTTTTTATCTCCCCTTCCCCAATTCCTGGAATAGTTTCCACATGTCTCATTTTTCCATTTACACACATGTGTGCACAGTGTTTGCACCATGTTCACCCTTCTACACCCTTTCCCTGCCTCCTCCCCCCTCCCACTGGTACCAACCCCCTAGGCATATATACACACACATATATATGCATATTTGGTGTTTTTGAGACAAGGTTACACTATGTAGCTCAGGCTGTACTCCACCCATGACCCTCCAGTCTTAGTCCCCTTAGTGCTGGGACAATAGGTGCACACCCCCATGGGTGGCTCCTGATTTACATATTTTAATGCCTAAGTTTCCCCCATATTCCTTTGATGCTACAATAATCTTCATAGGCCTTTTCCTAATTTACACTAAATTTTGTCTAACTCCTTACCGTCTAGTGGTAAAAGCCCATTTTCCTTTATGTTTTAGCTTTCCTCCTTTCTTGGGGTCAAACAAGAATTTAGAGGTTTATATATTGTTAAAATATTGGTGTAAATCTAAATCTTGGTCCTATGAGACTAAGAATCTCTCTTCTCTTTTTCACAATTCAGCCCTGCCACCATTTAAGTCATTTTCCTTCTGGGGCACACAGGAGATCCAGAGGGGTCCCCACTGAGAATGGCCCATTTTTATTATTGATTCTTCTGGCTTTCATGTCCATTATCTCTCACATTTTCAGTTAAATAAAACTTCATTATTAATACTCAGGAAATATTGCCACAATATGTATATATCATGGAAACCTGTACTGTCTTCCAGTTTTTGTAATCTAAGCCCAACATTAAGGTTAGTGAAGTTCTTAAGATGTGAATTTCATTTATAGAAATTTCCCTATTAAACTTATTAGTAAATTTTCAAGTCTATAAAATGGCTTTAAGTTTTTTGACAATTATTATTTAATAAAATAATATCTTTGCACACATAATCACAAAAATAATAAATAATGTGACAAAGCTGATTTTTAAGTAAACAGGTGGATAATTTCCTAATTAAGATACTGTTTACTATTTATACCAATTTACTTATTATTAAGAATATATCACCCAAGAGATAATTTTTCACTTCTACAATTTACATTTTGATCTATTTGAAAAGGCACAAAATTCTCCCACATAGTAAAATCTTCATTATTTTTCTCTTATGGGAACCAAACCATATTTTTCAGTTCTCAGAAGAGTAAAACATGGAGATTTTAATATTGAAGCAAACTTGAATGCATTCTGAAATCAATTGACTAATTAAACAGATTATAAAATTCCTAAGACATGAGACTAGAAAGCAAGAACTACTTTATTCTGAGCTGAACTGTTAGCATTTATTTAAATGTATCTATCATATTTATCTTTCTAAATAACCACAATAACTCTAAGGAAGTGATTTTACTTCTGTAAAATTTTTATTAGCTAAAAGTGGATACAGCATCAAGAATGAAAATTTATGTTTTTACCAAAAATTGAGGTAACTGTCACTAAATTTGTGGTTTTTTGAAATTGTTACTTTGCCACTTTCATAGTCTTTTAAAAATGATAGCTAGTTATAACAACAAATGTGTGTGAAGATATGCCTCTAAATAATCAGAAATAATAAATATAGTTCTAGTCATGTTTTTAATATTATATAAAGAAGAATCTTGGATCTTGGTTTAATTGGAAAAAGTTGACCTGCAATAAAATTTCTCAACACTTTATGGTTTCTTTTCTCATTATATCCTAAAGTTTTTCTTTTACAATTTTTAAAAATAGATTATTTAAATGCTAAGCATTAAACTCTCAAATGCAATGTGGTTACACTTTCTATCTCAGATACACATTCAAATTGTCATTTTAAAACACTTTTATTAGTGCATAATAGTCATACAGGGGGTTTTGTTGTGAGATTTTCATATATGCTTATATAAGGTTTATTCTGCCTCCTCCCCCTCACTCTTCCTAAAATATCTTCAACAGTTTTCAATGTTCCATACTCATACATGTGTAGAAAATATATCAACCATGTTCTAAATATTCTTTATTATTTTTACACAAAAGCAAAATGGAAGCAGTGGAGGGGTGAATTCAAGTATAATATATATGATACATTGTAAGAGGCTTTGTGAATTCCACAAAACAAAACCCACCCAGCACAACAATAAAGAAAAAAAGGACACATGGGAAACCAAGGAAACAATGGCATTATCATAAATTAATAAATTCAATATGTTTAAAGTTTTATCAATTTCAAAATAGTGACTTTATTCATGCTCAAGGGGACCTATAAAACATTACCCACTGGGAACAGAATTGAGAGGAGTTTGCAAACAAATAGGGTAGATGCCTTAGAAATAAACTCTGAGCAATGAAAAAGTTTCAAAAAGTTGTTAAAGTAGTTTTTAAATGACAATTGTTTGGAACTAGACCTATGCATTTACTAGACATTTATTGAAACAATATTTTCATTAGCTTTTTTGCTTGATATTTTGTTTGGACTTTAATTTCTTATTGGCAGTATCATCAATATGGTATTATCTTTCTCGGTATCTTTGTTCCACTGTACTTACCCAATTTCCTTTAGTTTATACATTTGATCTTTAGAAAGGTACAAAATTAAGGAGTCATAATTCACAAAGAAAAGTTCAATATTGTTTTTCTTAACACAGGTATTAATGCCATGTGTAAATCTATTACAAAATTTTGGTACTTTTGTTTTAGGGAAATGAGTTTACTCATCATTATTACTTATATAATACCCCCACAACAACACTTCATTTTCGTATTTAATTTAATAACTTATGGTACATAACTAAAAGACACCTAGAACTTCTAAGATCATTTTAAGCACACAGTATTTCACTGTAAATGTTACCATGTATCTTCGATTCCATAAAAGATTGGGTATCCACCTGTCACATAAAAGGAGAATTTTATTCCTAGTTTTTACAATTCATTTGAAGTAGCTAGGTATTGCATATGTAAGAGAATGACAACACAAATATCATAAGTTATGTTATTGAATTGTTTCAATTCATCATATATGCCTAAACAGTACCATCAATTCATGTCTTTTCTTAAATTTATTCTTATTCAAAAATACATGTGTTTCAAGACTGGAGGTGTGGCTCAAGCCTACAATTACAGTAATTTGAAAAGTGAAGATCCAAAGATGGATCATAGTTAGTGACCAGCACACAGAAAAAATTCACAAGACCTCTTCTCAACAGCACACTTGATATAGTATTTTGTGTCTGTGATCCCAGCTATATAGGAGGTTCTAAAGGAGGATCACAATCCACACTGACCCCACACAAAAATGCCAGAGGCTCCCTGGTAAAGCATAAAGGACTGGGACTGTGGTTGATTTGGTAGCACACCTGTTTAGCAAATGTGAGGCCCTGAGTTCAAACATCAGTACCACCAATGTGTATATATAATGTTTTCAGAGAAAATTTTTAGTTAAAAGTCCAAACTTGATCTACGTATTGCATTGAACCTTCTTGTCATATTGCATTTCTGAACAAAGTTATTCAACTCGAGAACCCAAACCAGAAACTCCCTTCTTTATTATCATATCCAATCTCTTTATCAAGTCCTTTGTGTTTCACCTGATAAATAAATCTTCACCATTCTCAATTTTTCCTCTCCTCTATATTATTTGCAATATTTTAAGGTATTAATTAGTGCTAAAGTCTCCTGTCTCTCTCCAACATAATGCTTCTATTACCTCTCTGCCTACTACTTGGTAAAGTAACTCATTGTACAATCTATCAATGATCATAAATTTTCACTGAAAGATAAAACTTACTGTTACAGATATTAACAAAATGTAGCAAAGTATGCTTCACTTAAAATGAAGACTCTACAAATGCCATTTTTTATGTTGACATAATTTAATCTTCTACCTGTACTATTCCTTGAATACCCTATTTATTTTCTTGCTTTAAAATTCAAAACAGGTGTCCTCCAGAAGCCCTTCTAATTGTTTCTTGCTTCCATGGACATTCACTGCTATGGTTTGGATATGAAGTGTCCCCCTGAAGGCTGGGTTCCCATCGCAACCGTGTTCAGAGGTGGGGCTCTTGAGAAGTGATTAGGATCATAGGACCCTGCCAGTTCTGACTGCATGAGTGGATGAATCTATTGATTGGTTTATAATGTGATGGCATTATTGGGACGCATTGGAAAGTTGGAGGTGGGACCTAGTTGGAGGAAGTAGGTCACTGGGGGCATGCCCTGGAAAACATCTCTCTCTCTCTCTTTCATCTCTCTCTCTCTCTCTCCCTCTACCACAACATCCCACTGCCACGACATTCTGCATTGACTTAAGCCCAAATCAATGGTTCCAACCAACTTTGAACTGGAATTCTCCCATGTAATTGTGGTGGTAAAGAAAAGTCTCGGGATCACCGGTTTCTGGGTTCCCCTGCATTCTCCAATATGCAGTCTTTCTCTTCTCTTTTCTCCAACTAAATTCTCTACAAATAAAATTTTTCCAACCTCTGCAAAAAAAAAAAAAAAAAGAAAAGTCTCACCCTTCAAACCCTTTCTTATTTTTTGTTTTTAGCTGGGCAATGCTATCCTGGTATAGATATTTTTCACCTCCAGACATCTTTGAAGTAACATGTGGTTATCAGAACAAGTCTGAGACAGGGAAATACAGGTAAATATGTCCTGTGGAAGGTCCAGGAAGCCTTTCTCAGTGGATGATTAACCCCTTCTCCTTTCCTTGACCTTCTGCTTTCCTGATGGTTAGGACATGAATATGATGATATCAACAAGAAGGGGTGCCTGGTACTTTAGCAACGGCCCAGAATGAGCCAAGCATTATGAAAAGAATGCAAATTGAAACGATCCTTGAACTTGGACGTCATTGTGATGAAAGCCAACACGTGAGCCCTCGATGACCTGTCTTCAGACACTTCCATGTGTGAACGTAAGTAACACTCTTTGTCATATAAATGCCATTAACTTTGGGTCTCTGCTACCTGAAGCTGAACTTTTATTAGTATTCACTCCACAATTTCAAACTGTTGCATTTATTTACACTGCACTCCTATTACCATTCCATTTATATATCCTCTTAATACAATACCTCACCCTGTATTGGAACTGTTTGTTCACATGGCTTTCTTCTAGTACATATGCCCAAAATACTATGAGAATTTGAAGTACATTTTAATAATTCATATTTTACTTGCTTACTTTTACATTTACCCATCTACTGAATAATAGATACAATTAGTATGAGCAATAAAATATGACTACTATACAGCTTTTTAAATTATTGTTTAACATAATCTATTATAAATAAAAGGTGCTAAGTAAATCTTTATTATATTAATAAATTATATTAATGCTTCAAAGATTGCAATGTTGGATGATCAAATTTATTTATATTCTAAGGTTTCATAGAGCACTAAAAATGACATCAGCTAAATTGGTATAAATCAACTTAAAACTTAATAATGAAAACAATATAGCAAATAAAATGCAGTATACAGCCATTGTAAAAAGCATTGTCCAAATGTTTTGTAAATGTAATTGTAACTGCTGTGATGTGTTCCAAAAGTCAGACAATAGAATTTTTAATAAATCTATAAAGTTTAAATTGATACATCATCACCTAACTTAGATGTTAATTTTAAGAAAAAAGTAAAAATACTTAAGTCATAGTTAAAAATGTTAAAAACTAGTAAAGAGAGCAAGGTTAACTTTTAACCAGTCTTCTTTATACTTTCCACAGTATTCTCATTTTGTTCACCAGAAGAAATCTCTTATTAACTACCTTTATTTTTTGAAATATGTATATCCCCATTCTACTAAAGTATATAGTTCTATGTATCTGTCAGCTTTGCTTTGCTACAATGAAATACTAAAGGCAGCTAACTTATAAATAAAAAAGGTATATTTAGCTAACCATTTTGGAAGGTCAAATCTAAGATCAAGCTATCCCATCCACTTGGCCGCTAAAGAAAGCCTGGATAACAATGTCACTGGCACATGTTGTAGTGAATAATCAGAACACGTGAGAGATGCAGAGGTGGAGAGAAGCATAGTATGGTAGTGGATCAGAACTTTCTTCTGTGCACCTCGGAACAAGGTAGATTAAGGTAACATAGAAGGAACTATGTTCTAAGGTAAGAAAGAACAGAGTGATGACATGAGAACTGAAAAGCATGAAGACAGAGAGTGATGCAGAGAAAGTCAGGGAATAGTTTGTAGCTCCTACCCCAGCTGCAGGAGAGAGGGTGAAGCTCTGGTGACGACAGGCTGGCAGCCCTAACCACAGAAGACCATGTTTCTCAGTACCATCTTGAGAGGGGGCCTATTGTTTGAAACCAAAATACTATGGAGACCTAAAAGCAAGGAATACTCACACATCAAGGATGATGGGGACATTCTGCCAGTGTCTGGGTCAGGACAGTCACAAATTATAGTTATGGAAATAAGGGAGGGCTGAACTTTATCCATACAGAAATTTAATCAACAGGTTGCTTGTGCAGTGGAGTGCTTAGTGATCAGTGAACCCACTATCTCTGAAGAAATGTGAGCCCCATTGCTCTTGGCTTCCTGCAAAGACTCAGAGCACCCAGATAAGTCCATGGCCCATGGAAATGTGTCTTTGCTGTATGTAGCTTGCTGCTGGGTGGAAATGGGAGCTTCACACTCCCATATGATGGATTTATAGATTTCTGCTTTTCCATCATTCAGGGTGGTTTATTGCTGAACAGAATTTGAAAGTACTAAGACCATCAGACAGAGCTCTGAGTTATCTCAATTTTCCCCTTCCAGTGCAGAACTCAATGATGACTGATTCCTTCACTCTGTGACACACATGGGGTAATCCCTCATTTTGAACAATTACCATCCATGGGTGGACAAACTGGTGGAAGGTGAGAAGGGTTGGTGATAGAGGGAAGGTGTCCAGCCTAAGGGCTGCAATGATCCTCAGTCCACAACAGCATAAGCCTATACAGTAAGAACAGAGAATAACACAATAAACCACAGATAAGACCCAAAACCCAGTGTTCCTTACCCTTAGACCTCACAGATTCTAATATTAGAGGACCCAGAAATAAGCTATTGCAATATATGTAGTAATGTTTTATAATCTTTTTTCTTATTATTCTCTTTTCACCTTTATATAACTTTACATATTTTTCTGTATTTTCTAATTTAATTTTTAGTTTGCTCTTTTCACTTCTTCCTTATTTTTCCCCTTCTCCTATTTTTATTTTATGGAACATTGCTTCTTCTTTCTTTTCTTGTTTCCCTGCCCACTTCCACATTTCATTTTATTATTCTTTTACATTTATTAGTTTTTAACTTTCTAGTTTGTTTAACATTATTTTGCCCCTTACTTTTACATGATTATTGAAGTTCTAGTAGTTGGGTTCAAATTATTTTTATGGTATTTCTCTATTTGACTTATTCTGGTGTTGTTACTGTTATGGTGACTTGTTTCATCATCCTGAGCACTGTTAGGATTGAGCCCTCAAGAGAAGGTTCAAAAGGAAGACCCCTATATAATACCAGAGAGATATCTGTTCTAAGAAATGTGCAAATTGCATCAAGAATCACAAGAAATATGGTAAAGCAAAACAATAACTCTCCCCCAAAATTTCATAACTTTTCAACAACTGAATCCAAATATACAGAAATTGATAAAAATGAGAATAAGAATTCAAAAGTCTATTTTTAAATTGATCAATGACCTGAAAGAGTATTTGTACAAACAGATGAATGAAATAATGAAGTCAACTCAGGATTTGGATAAAAACGTCAATAACTCAGAAAAGATGTTCAACGAACAGTTTCTGAAAAAAAAACTGAAACCAAATAGCTTGAAAATTGAAAGATCAATAAGTCAAATAAATGAATCAAGTGAAAGCATTACCAATAGACTAGGCCAGGTTGAAATAAGAATATCAGAGTTTGAAAACAAGGTTAAGGAATTGCTCTCTTTCAGATAGCAATAAATGAAAAAAAATAGCAATATTCACTAACTCTGCAACACAATTAAGAGACCAAACCATTGAATCTGTGGTATGGAAGGCAGAACTGAGACACATAAGGTATAGAAAGCCTACTCAAAGCCATCATACCAGAAAATTTGACAAATATAGAGAAAAAAAACATACTCAAGTATAGGAGGCATGTAGAACTCCAAAAATATATGACCATAAAATCACCTCTATATCATATGATACAATGTCAAGAGAATAAAACAAAGAAAGAATATTTAAAGCTGCCAGAGAGAAGTGCCCAGTTATTTACAAATACAAACTATCAGAATAACAGTAGACCACACAGTAGAAACCCTAAGAGTCAAGCATATGAACTGATATACTTCAATCCTTGAAATAAACTGACTGCTAACCAAATTACTATATGTAGTAAAATTATCTTTTAAAATCAAAGGAGAAACAAGATCTTCCATGGTAAGCATAAATCAAAGGAATTCATGAGCACTAATACTATGTTTCAGAAGATTCTTAAAGAATACTACATATAGAGGAGAAATAAACACATACACAACCATAAGCACTGAAGAAAAAATAAATCTCACTAGTAGAAAAACTCATTGTAGTAAACAAATGAAAATTGAGAAAGAATCCAACATTATTAACTGAGTAAACAAGCAAAACTCTAAAATAAAAAAGAAGAAATTCATATAAACTTATCAATAATAATCTTAAGTTAAAATGGCGGTAACTTTCCAATTAAAAGACACAGACTGGCTAAATGTAATTTTAAAAAACGAAAAAGCAAAAAACCTAGATCCAACTGTTGTCTGCAAGAAATTCACTAGCAAAGATTAAACACAGACTTAAAGTGAAAGGATGGAAAATGGTATTCCATTCAAATGGAATCCAAAAACAATTAGGACCAGCTATACTCAAAACTGATAAATCAAACTTTAAGCTAAAATTAGGAAGAAGGGATACATACATGTATACATATTGATAAACATAGGAATTCATCAAAATTTCCAATTGTAAACATATATATGTACTAAATGTTGGAAAATTCAGTTTCAAAAACAAACCCTACTGCACATAAAGGGACAGATATAGCCAGATATAATAGTGATGGACTTCAATACCCCACAATAATCTGTAGAGATGAAACATTTAAACAAAAATATTAAGAAAGACACTTAAGAGTTAAACTGAATCATACATCAAATGGATTGAACAGACATCCACAGAATAGTCCTTCCCCAAACAGTAGAATACACATTCTTCTAAACAGGCCATGAAACTTTCTCCAAAATAGATTCATTTTTAAGCCATATATTAAGTCTTCCTATCCCTTACCCTATATGAAAAGTCAATTTAAAATTGATCAAAAACATTCATTTATGACTATAAACTTTGAAACTACTAGAGGAAAACACAGAAAAAACAGTTCAAGGTACAGACCTAGGTAATAACTCTTTGAATAGGACTCCAATAACTCAGGATTAAATAGCAGGACTTCAAAAAAATTTTTCATAAAATTACAAATTTTCTGCACAGCAATGGAAACAATTGTCAGTAAAGAGATGTTCTTCAGGATGGTACAAAACTTTGCCATCTATTCATCTGTCAAGGTGTTTTTTTCCAAATCATATAGAAAACTTGAAAAAAGAAACACACTCAGTGGTACAATAATCCAATCAATAAATGACAAATGAAGTGAACAGAGTTATAAAAAGAAGTGCAAATAACCAACAGATACAAGGAAAAATGTTCAGTATCTATCATGGATTTGTAAATTTAAATTACATTGAGATTGAATTTCACTCCAGTCAGAATGGCTATCAACAACAAAAAAACAAATATTAGTGAGGATACAGAGAAAAATGAACCCTTGTATACTGTTGGTGGGAATGTAAATTAGCATTTGTAGAAATCAGTATGGAGGTTCCTTCTCATGAAAGAGAGAGATAGGGAGAGAGAGAGAAAGAAAAGAAGAAGAAGAGAGAAGGAAGGAAGGAAGGCAGGAAGAAAGGGAGGGAGGAAGGAAGGAAGAAAGAAAGCAAGAGAAAGGATGGAAGGAAGAAAGACTATATGATCCAGTGATAGCACTCCTTGATATACACAGGAAACAAAATCAACACAGAATAGAGCTGTCTTGATGCCCATGATTATGGAGCACTACTCAAGTTATAGTGCCCAAGATATTGAATCGGCTTAGGTGCCCATAAATGAATGTATGGATAAAGGAAATGTATATATACAAAGTAGGTTATTATTCATCAGTAAAGAAGAAAGAAGTTATGTCATTTCCATGAGAACAGATGGAACTGCAGATCATAATGTTAAGCAAAATAATTCAGATTGAGCAAGGCAAATACCACATGTTTTGTCTCACAAGTTCAATACAGATTTAAAAAAGATTGGCAAGGTCAGAGGTGTGGCTCAGGTGGTAGAGTGCCTGCCTACCAAATGTAAAGCCCTGAGTTCAAACCCCCATAACCATCAAAGATTTGTAGATAAGTAAAATTTTGTAAAAAACTTGAAAGTTCAAGGGGGACTGTTAGGAAAGAGGAAGGGGACCAGTAGGAAAAGGTGGGGCAGACAAGTGATAAGAGTGAGGAGTGAGTATGCTCTAGTAAGTTTTAGATGTATGTATGTCTGAAAAACTCATTATTTTGCATAATTAATATGCACTAGTAAAAACTGCAAAAAATATCGAGGAAAAAAAACAGAAAGAGGGGTCATCTTGGGCACACACACTCTTTGAGGGCATGCCATGGATAACCTCAGTACTTCCCACTAGGCCCTAGGCTCTATAGATTACATCACCTCTCCATAGAATCATTCTGGGGACTTAGCTTTTAACACACTGTCTCTGGGGCTGCCAAACAATAGCAGCCCTCTTTTAGATTGGACGCTCTTGAGAAAGACGAGAGAGAGAAAAATCAAGCTGGTATGACTTGATGAGTATAGTAGGCAAGGTTCCTTCTTAATGCTAAAAAGTTATCAAAATGGAACTTTTAAAAAAGATGATTATATAAATTTTGATTGCTTTGAGTTAGTGCAATGTAAATGATATAAATATATAATCCAGCTAAATTCTATCCAGCTAAATCTATCTTTCAGGATGTGTAAGCAAAAAAGGAAGATGCAGTTAATTCACTGGAGGAAAGAAATTTGAGCAGGTAGAAAGTTACAAAGATACAAGTGTACACTGGGACAATTAAGAAGAAATTTCTGTGCGTGGAAAAGAAAGTCCTTGTATGTTATAAAAACAAAGAAAGAGAAAATAAACTCACAACTATTTTGCCAATGATGTTCTGTTTCTCCTTCAAGTTCTTTGCTACTCAAACACAAGTTTACATTCAGAAAATTTAGTTAACTATTTCCTATTACTAAAACCCTACACAGAAACTTTACAAAAAATATTCATCTTCATCATCTCTTTCAATTCTCTTCACAACCTAAGCAAGTCCATATACAATCTTGAGGCAAACACCAAGGTTAATGACTTAACTTTATTTTACATAAGCAAATTGCAAACATTCTAACTAGCACAGGTCACACACTAAGGATTGTTATTAAGATCATATTATCATAGTCAATTTACAAATGGAGTTTAATAGTAAATCCAATTTAAGATCATTCTGAAACATACAGTTTTATAATAGCTTAGATTAGTCCAAAATGACACCATAATTCAGATGCTTGAGGAAATATAGGAAAAATAGTTATCGGGGCAAGATATAAATGAGTTATCAGTACAAATGAGCTAATGAAGTGAGAATGCTTGTTGTTAACGATGGAAAAATACAATGAAAAGAAATCCACCTTCAGGATGCAAAACCAGTGAGATAAAGAGTGGGTTGAAATGTGAGAAGAGGTGTAGGAGGGAAAAAGTAGAGGATATTTTAAAAATAAAATTGTTTGAACTTGATGTAAAAGCAAGGAGGCGTGCAATGTGCAATTTTAGGTTGAAAATCTCACTTACTGTCAACCAAGCACCAATCGATTTGCAGATGAACTGTAGCTCTCCATCTTTCTTTCCCAAAGGTAAACATTTTTATTATTTTACAACTGTTGAAGAATTATCTGTAACCAAACAGAATGGTCTCAACTATTTTTTTTTCATTTTTTTTTTTTGGAATGAAACCTACTCCTGATGAACAATGTCAACAAACTAATTCTTTTGTGACTAATGCGAAGCTCATATTTAAAGAGCCTAACTGCAGTTTTCTCATAGAGCAAAGTGGAACACTTCCTCTACCCCAGTGTACGCACACTGTTTAACACCGATCATAACCAACTATTCAAAGAGCAGTTAATTATGAGGCATTATTTTCTGGTAAAAAATAAAAGAAAGAGTGTAAAATCCAGCAGATAAGGATTTAAGTTCATCCCTGTCACTTTTAGGTGTATGAATTTCACAATTGGTTCAAACTCTCTTTCTTCAGTCTTCATCTGCCAGAAAATGATTTCCAGGATACATTAATCATGATGTTGCTTGAAAGTCACGTAAGAGCAAGTGTATCCAACTCTGGCTTATAGGAGGTCCTCAATAGATAAGATGGAATAAAAGTTTGCCTCCCACTTACATTGTACTTAAGGTCTTATTTTTTTCATGATTCCCCCCCCACCCCGATATTGCACATAGGGTCTTGTCCTTTCTACAGCTAAAGAATATGGGAAATCAGTGATATTAAGGAAATAATATTTTAAGTAGTATTACATTCAGTTTATCACCTATGGTTGGTTAAGTTATCATCAATTTTGCTTCCACTTCTCACCTTCTTCATTTGACCCACTTGGACTGAGATACATCTCTTATAATGTGAGTAGGGGATCTCTTCTGGAAATCTTAAAATGAATGATAGCATCATAATCACACCAGTAAACTCTAGTACTTAAACCTAGGATCGCTGCTTCCTCCTAGGCTGGCTTTACAATTAACCAGTACTCATTTGTTTAAGGTCCCCCATGATCCTCTCTATTATTCTTTGCAAATATGCTGGTTCTGTTCCTTCTGTTGGGGGAGTTTCTACAGTATAAATTTTATGCCTAGAAAAACAACAAATTAAAAGAAAAGTATTTTCACAATATCATTGAAACCCACTGTGAATGCATTCTCACATAGGTACGTGGGCATACACACACACACACACACACACACACGCACACGCACACACACACGCTGAGGACCCAAAAATAAAGAGCAGTAACATTACATATAGTATAAAAGATTTCATTACAGAAAAGTACAACAAAAATACAGCCGTCATGTGATTTACAGTGTTCTAGAATTGTGTAAAGCTATCCTTACTAGTGTCATTGTGGAGAGCCTCTGCAACACTTTGTAGTTTGGAGGTCAAACCTAGAAATCTCCACCTGTTCCCAATATACTTAAAATGATAAGAACAGAAACTATACTTGATCTTAGAGGCTGAGAATTGATTATTCTCCACATCATGAGCTCCATCTTCCAGTGAAGGAAGTAAATTTCTAGCACAAACATTTTAAGATAAACTTTTCCTAACAATTTCCCTAACAATCTTAATACAATGTAAAACATGGGAAAAAAGGAGTTAATATGGTCTGTCCTCCCTATCCATGGGTTCCACATTCACAGATTAACCAGCCACAGCTAGAAAAATATGAGAAAAACGCATCTGTTCTGCATATGTACAGTCTTCTTTCCTTGCCATGATTCCCTGATCAGTACATTATAACAATTAAAATGTACATAATTATGTACATAATTATGTACATAGCATTTGCCTTGCATTAGGCATCATAAGTAATTTGGATGTTGCTCAAAGCAGGTGGAGGACATGCATAGTTACATGTGAGCACTATGACCACCGATGTAAAAGAGTTGGATACCCTTGATTTTCATATCCACAGGAGTCTAGAACCAATCCAAAAATGCAGTTACATTAGGTGGATGCATAACCTCACACTTTCACAGTAGAGAGGACTAAATAATGGTAAACTTTTTTGTCTGATGGTACCTTCATTTCTTGTACATACTCAACTTAAAGCGATACTGAAATCTAGTACAAATTGACTTGTAAAGTTCCAGAGTTTATTTTCAAGTCATGTGTAATGCAGGAATTATAGACATGGGAATTAAGTACTTGGTATTTTTCCTTTCATTAGGACGCGTTAAAACGAAGCATAAAGGATAAAAGCATGTTCCAAAAAAAATCCTATAGCACTGTAACAAGTGCAGAGAAAGTTTATAGCAAAATAAACTATAAAATACAGTGTCTGATATAACGCAAATTTATTATTCTCTCAAATATCAGACTGTATAGTCCAGGTTGGCAAACATTGACAGCATTGCTGCTGTCCTTTATATGTAACTGATGAGTTTGTTCCTTCCATCTCCATTTTCTAGTAATAGAAGGAGCAAAGGAAAGTAATGGGAAATGAGTAATTTCCTTTCAAGCCTGTTTGTTCATATCCCATTGTCTACAAGTTAACCCTGTGACTAAACCAAGCTGCATGGAAGGCAGAGAAGGAAAAGAGCATCTGTATGGCCATGTATGATGCAAATGTCTGAGGGTTCTAGTTCCAAAAGGAGGAAAGCTGCAAGTGATACATGCAGACTGTACTAGCTTCCTGAAACACACCCTATTAGAAACACCATCTGGTTGAGAGTTTAGTCATAGACTTGGTGCTAACTTAAGTAAATTGGAACAATGTTTTAATTTCATTTCTTTCTCAGTCTTAATACTGTCTTATCTTTATAAACTATCTTTGGTTGTTTTGGAAACTAGATTTTTTGGGTTTTTTTTTTTATTTTGAAGATTTGAATGGTGGAAGTATACTAAGAAATACCTTCGTAACTATTAAAGAGGAAAGAAGGGAAGTTTGGCAGAAGTTGACCTATGATGTATGCAAATATTGTAGTCAATCTCTTAGGAAGCTTTGAATCTGACAGCCTTCAAGGTATACTTACTTGAGACAAAAGGCTGCACATTTGTACCCTATATAGACCAAACACTGGATATGGTTGCCACTCCACACCCAGGAGGCATTATCACAGTCAAGTCAGTTTCTAGGGATAAAGTTAATCTTGGAGAAAGTTCCAGCTTGAGCCATTAGTTGCCAACTACCTGAAGTGGTGGACAAATGACCACTGATTATATTATTTTCTTTTTCTATATAATAAATCAACCAAAATTTGGAGGCTTAAAAGTGTCCATTTGTTATTTCACAGTTCTGTATGTTAGAAGTAGAGGCTGGCTCAGCTAAGTTCTCTGCTGGGGTCTCACATGGCTAAAATCAACCTCTAAGTGACTGGGCTTTTATTTGGAAGTTCTACAGAAAAATCATTGGAAGAATTGAGGTCCTGTGACTATAGTATGAAAGTCCCTCTTTCCTTCCTTGCTGTTCACCATGCTAAGGTACAAAGTGTTGTTTGTATTCATTGATACTTATCTCTCTCAACTTCAAGGTAGCAATGTTGCATCTAATCACATAGAGCCTTTCTCAGGTCTGTATCTGCAGACAGTCAGACAAGAGGCTGATGTTTTCAAAGGACTTGTGGGATTAAGTTAGATTCACTTACACAATCTGAGTGTAACATCAATTACTTCTGCAATATTCCTTTGCCAGGGAATGTAATATATTCACTGGCACAACACCAAAGGATAGAAATCAAAGAGCCATGATAGAATTCTGACTGCCATGGTCCTGTAGGGATCAATTCAGCAGTTGCATCAGAATATTCACCCTATTAATATATTACAACAATAATCACTTGACTAGAATATCCTACATAGGAAGATTTACTAAATATACTTACAAGCATTACTTCTCCCTTAACTCATCAATAACTTTAACTTTTGTTCAGTGTAATTACTTTATCTTTCTTCTTCATTTGTATATATTACTTAATGACATACATAAATCCAAAGATATGTGGTTTAAAACTCACTGAGTTGTTCTCTCTTATTTTTAATTTGTCATCTTGTTTTGTTCTTCTGATTTTTTGTTCATGGAGCTAAATAGTTTATAAATATATATCCAAACTCTATTGAATATATTTTGAATACTAACCAATCGGGTTTCATATCAAGACTGAAGAGTATGACAATCTCCATGTTCATCAAATAGGACACATCTTTATGAAATTAACAAATACTGGAGATAACAAACGTATGGGAAAGAAAGAATCATATCAACACATCTGGGCGTGTAACTTTTGAGTTCAGAGGAGCAATGTGTAACCCTCAGTTTCAGGTTGGTATTGTGGTGAGAACTAATCAATGGCCACAATGCAGGAATTGGTTCTGTGATCATTCTACCCACATGAAGAAAAGTGAATAAAGAAGGGTTATGGTATGATCTGAGTATATAGCAAAGTTTAGAGGCAATTAGCTATTCACTGAGCAACCTGTTTGGAAATTGAATCTAGAAAATGGAGATAATTGTGGTGGAGAAGTGTAGCAAGTACTTAATAACCAGATGACAAGAATTGGTGTAAATGGAAAATTGTTTCAGAGTGACTCTAGAATTATAAAAGAACAACTTATACTTAAAGCAACAATATTTGTAAGTATACTCAGTCCAAGTATAATCTTAACATAACCAAACTAGGACAACCAACATATTTTGGAAAATTTGCCAACATTCTTTCTTTACCAAAAAGGAAGCAATTTAAATAGTGCTATATAGCAGACTGAAATTCATATCCTTCCTTCCCCATGCATCCCTTTCAGAAAATTGGAAAATGTCTCTTACTTGAGTACAAAGGAGTTCATAGGCTTTTGTGTGGTTATTCTAAGAAATTTACATTGGCTCAGTGAGAGCAAAGATGAATGGTATGAACAATCTCCCATCAAACATTGTTTTCTAAGGGAATCATAAAGACCAACTGAAGATTAATTCCTGTACATTACTCTTATAATATTATGATGTCATATAATACTTTGATACAATGTAGTGCCTGGAAATGATCTCAGTGCTTGGGAAGACAGCTTTTCTTGTATTGTTATTTGAAATCAATTTGATAATTGAAAAATCCATGAATCTTTATTGTGTCTCTAAGACTATCTTCAGAAGTAGCAATAACTTTTCTGCTGCTTCAAATGCTGGCATACACCCTGGAAATATCTCCAGTAATGGCTGGTGTGTGACTCTTGACATTGTCTCTAACTCTCTGTACTCTTACTGGTAATAAATTTTTTGCAATAGTAATATATATGAAAAGACAGAAAATGTCCTTTAAAAAAAGAGAAAAGTAAACGTATTAGGGAATCTTACAGTCACAAGCCTAAGCACAAATTATTCCATGTCTCTGAGCACTCACCATCCTACGAAGAGATGTGCTTTGATTTATCATCTGATGAAGAATTCAAATTTTTGCCTTCTTTCAAATTGCTGAAGAAATGAATGTCAGCAGTGTTCACCTGGCCATGTTGGGAACCCCAATACTGGACAATAAAGGCTACAGCCCATTTTCTGACAGCCCTTACTGAAAGGACAGGAAGTATTCATGTTATCACTGAGTTCAATCAAAGATCTTCCACCTTCTCTGACAAATGACCTCTGTGAAGGAGCACTCGCAGAGCCAGCCATCAGAACATAATCTACTCTTACTGAGAAAATTGGGTGGGTACAACATTCCACACTAAAAACCACAGTGCATTGATGCTAACCAAATATCCATTCTGAAATCTGAATATGAGTAGAGTGTGGCAAATATAGAAAATTGTTACCAAGTTCATCAGCTGTGCAAATGGTATTGTTTCATAGGTAAATTTCCTGAGTTTTAGTGGTGCAAACTGAAAACATTGTCTGTTATTATGTTACAACGCTTCAGCAAAAAAATAAAATGAATACTTGAGTATTGAGACAAACGTAGATAGTTGTTTGGCTAAGTGTATGCTCATGGTATGATTCTTTTCAGTCTCTATAAAAATGTATTATAAAATAGATAAAAAATTAGTATCCATTTTTGTGCAGTGATGATGCACCTTGATAAAACTATATTAATGGAAAGAAAAACAAGTGACAAGACTATTGTTTATCCAAGGAGCCTCTTAGCATATCTTTTCCCAGTAGGTAGCTTCTCTATTACCTTAAATTATAGCAAGATAACTGCACATACCTGAATACTCTCCCATTAGTTGCCATTTTACTTCTCCTTCACTATTTCTGCTCTAATTATCTGCTTCTCGTATGTGCTTATGATCTGCTGCAGTTTTGGAGGACTGGGTTAACGTGGGACGTTATGATTGCTTTTGCCCACTGGTATGATTGTGTCACAATTTGTACAAAAAATAACTGAATATTTATTGTCTGAAGCACTGTAAAGGGTATGACAAAAACTTAACCTTGTCTTAAGTCTTAAGGACCTTATAAATCTGTTTGGAAAAATAAAGTAAGTACATACAAATATGTACATAAAATCATATGCAATGATCTGAAGCAAAGTCTAAATGTATGACGTGAACATCATATTTATGTAACCTTTACTTACCGTAAAATAATCATCATAATAATATTATAAAGAGATTTGGCATTTGGCACAGATTCTTGTAATCACTTCTTAAATATTTCCCACAGTATAGCGAGGAAGAAAGGGAGGGCATTATGCAAGGAGTTTTCAATTATTGAACTGAAGTCTAATGTAAAGAACAACACCATCACTACAAGAAAATACATAAAGAAAAATTCATAGGTTTCAACAAACTCTTCTATCGAACAGAAGTAATAATGTGTCTTGAATGGCAATAGTCATTTTTCTTTTTAAAAAACTTTTTCTCTCATTGTGAGCCAAATAAATTGAGGTAGTTCATACTCAGAAGCCAGAATCAAAAAGGAGAGGAAAAAAAAGCCTCATTTGAAAGAAATCAATTAGAATCTTGAATTCTTTACAAACAAATTCAATAAAATACATACTAATTCACTGGTAAATAAAGATTTCCAAAGTAGAGACTGAACTTGGTCATGATTCTCTAATGATGCCTCTAAGTATATGAAAATAACTTCACATCAATTTTTCTCTCAGCTGTTTTTGTTCTCAATACAAAGTGACTTCTTTTTCTTTTTAAGATTTAGTATGTCAACCACAGCCTGCTCCATTACACAAAGATGCCTGGTTACTTGAAAGACTCTGATACATCTGTGCAATTCCCTGTGTGCTGACATATGTCTACTTGCAACAGAGAAGAAACTTCAAGGATGAGCGCCACTCATTTCAGTAATTGGTATTCCAGCCTGCTAGTTCAGATGGATTATTGTTAGCATGATAGGCAGCTAACATTAATGTCAAATTAACATAAACTATAAGGATGACAGTATGCTGGAATTTGCATAATTTTCATCAGAATCTAAAGACTTTTGAAATTGACTCTCAAGGACTAATAAAGACATATTAGTTTACTTACTACATCATTTTATGGGTGTGTTATTTAAAATGTCAAATTCTAATTCTAAGTCAGTGATCTGAAACTTAGGATAATGGACAATATATGAATTTTAGGCACACATTAAATAATTTATGTGAAAATATGGTCTCTCACAATTATTAATAAGCCTGTGTGTGGACAAAACAGAGAAATGTTTTAATTTTTTCTGACTATAATGCTACTGATGACCCATTGCTTGTTAATTTCATTCTGGGATTAATTGTGTACAATTTCAGATGCCTTAGCACAGTCTGTTTAGTGCTTCACATAGAATGCTAATGGCTCTATTCCAAAGTCTTCAACAACCTGTCATATTTGTGAGCTTATTCCCAGAGAAACACTTTTTGAGAAAGTCAGAAGTATTCAGATTTTTTAATCTTTGTTATGTTGAAACGCAGAAATGCTTGGAGAAGACATATGACAGGTAAGCACTGAATTTGCTCTTCCTTGGCCTGTTTAGTTTTGGAGCTTACCATTTATCTACTGTAAAGTAGAACCATGAGCTTCCCAAACATATAAACTTGTTTTTTTTTATATGTTCTGCCAGCTTGAGTTCTGCCTTCTCTAAGAATCTCCAACTTGATCATCTGCTTGCTAACTCAATCATCAGGTTGTCAGTCTACCAATATGCAAAGCACCCTAATGATTCACTCTAATGCTTCAAAACTAAAACTTATACATCATCTCATTCCATTTTTGCCCTTTTTTTTCAGCAAACCTATAAAAACGTCTTATTGTTTGTGCAGTATGGGGAGGAGAATGTCATATTCAATAGACACTGTACTACACAATTAAAACATTGTCGCTGGTATGTGCTTAAGATGTCACCATGTGACAAGTTGGAAGAATGTTTATTTTGTACTAATGACAGAATGGATAAACCAGGGATTTACACAAGTTTTAGACATGTTAATTCAATTGAGAAAATCTTAATTGCTATTGCAAAGTTAGAAAACAGTGTAAAGATCATATTTTTGGCAATGATTTGATGTGATATTGGTATCAATGACACTCATTTATTATTAATAATAAAAGAGCATCAGTTTGTATTGCGACAATTAAGAGTCAATCTTATAAAGTTGGAGCACCATTCAGCACATGTTTTGGGCTGTGGAGAAAATGCATTACTTTCTAGTTCTAGCTCTTTTGTTTGGTGACTGTGCAACCCTGAGAGCCATATTATTTTGTGATACCTCATTGTTAAAACTAAACAAAAATCATTTTTGCTTCCTCCTTTGTCATTTGTCATTCTTCATTCTGTGGTTACACACATATCCTCAATTTAGAAAGAGAGAGGGGAACATTAATTCACCAAATGCAGAATCCCCAGATACCTACCAGTAATTACCAGCAAGGTATCCTTTCTGAAGAAGAAGAACTCCCACGTGGCGGCAAACTTAGTTGTTCACAGGAATTTTGCTATACATAATAGTAAAATAAACAACTTTCTTGAGCAATATTGTGAGCAGAATTCTATATTTAATGTTTTGATTCAGAGAGATACAGAGAACAAAGTCTAACAGACTCATGCAGAATACTTGTTTTAACAAGAAACTATAGAAAGCAGTATAAGAAAGGTAATATTGTCAGATGAAAAGGGAGAGGAAGGCATAAAGAGAACAAAGATTTGCTAATTTTTAATTTATTAATAATGATACCAATGAAGATGTTGGAAGAAGTCAAGGGTAATATGTAGAGTTGTAATATCTACCTCATGAGCTAAGGGAGTACCTCCTGATAGTTCAGCATGCACTTCACAGTGAAGATAAAACAACTACATATCCTTGTCTAGAATAACATAATAGCAATATTAGTAAGTCAGAAATAACAGACATTCATAGAAACATAAATGACTGAGTTGGTATACAGAATATTTTTGCTACTATACAATTTTAGTGAGTATAGATACGTCTCAGACAAAAGTTAGCCAACTAGAAAATATTTCCTCCGAACTTAAAGAAAGAAAAGGGAGGGGGGATTTGAACACATAAACTTTGAAGTACATAGAAAACAATCAAAGAAACAGGAAGATTTTAAAAACAAATGAAGTAGATTTGCTTTAAAATATGCAAATAAAATTGAAAGCCTATTTAAGACAGGTACTTGCTAAGAAAATGTAATTTAATGAACTGACCCCAGAAGAAAGTAAAATCTGTGCATACTGATCTCCATAGAGAATACTGCCCCAGAAAAATGAACTAATGTCAAAACCTAAATGAAGCAAATGAAATCAAAGTTTAATTGGTCAAGGAATTTTATGGGGTAATTTTAATGAGTCTCTGAAAAACAGATAACTGCAATACTACATACTATTATCAGAGTATTTAAAAAGAGTAGCACTTCCCAATTCTTATCCTGAATAGGCTGCAATAATTTTACAGAAAATGAAGCAAGATTACAAAACCATCCCATGAACATTGATCTAATGATCACGTTAGCAGCATATTTTTAAAAAGTAATTGCTTATGACCTAGTAGGGTTTATTCTAGGAATTCAAGGATATTTCAATATTGCTAAACTGATTTATATATCAGATTAATATTCCTAGAAATAAATCAGATGATTTCTTCATATGTAATGTAAATCACTTGACTAAATTGAGTAATCATTTCAGAAAACAAAAATTCAAGAAAATAGGAAAAATAAATGCTTCAAGATGATGACATAGATCTATCACACCTCAGCTCCCATCATAGTAGGTTAAGTTTTATATCGTGGCATAAAGGCAAGGAAAGGAAAGGGAGATTAATGAGTGCTACAGTAAAACAAAAACCAGAGTTGGGGAATGTTACCTGGAGACCAGAGAAGGTTCACATCACCCCAGAGAGTAAAATGAAATAACATGTGATTATATATGAAAGAAACAAGCTGTACCCCCACTACTTCTGTAACCTATTCTAAATGATTTATAAGGAAAGCCCACTTTGTTCTTGAGGCTCTGCCTTTGGGCTTGAGTCCACTGAGTCACTGCTGGCTTGCTTAATAAAATTGCTTCCCAAAAGTTTGGTGCCCTCTCTTGTCTCTGTCTGAGCCCTCCTAGAATACTTAAGTTCCAATAAAAATAATTTGAATTTTTGAGTAAATTGCATGTCTTAAAAATGTTGAAAAATAAGGAAAGTAAAATGATCTCTATTTGTGAACAATATTACTGCACATCTGTAAAACTCAAGAGAAAAGTAATTGAAACCAATCCCAAGTAATAAAACAAATCCACCATCATATTACAAGCGGAAGGACTCAACTTGCAGTCACTCTGGTTTCAGAGTGATTCACTGGCAGAGTGCAGGGCAGGTGGCAGCTGGCCTGGGAGTTTAGGCCAGGCTACCCTCTGCACTCCACAGGCCAGGCACACAATTTCTGGCCTGAACTATTCCGAGGTTTGATTTGAGTTCCGGACAATGTTGAAGGTTCACAATTAATACAGGGAGTTAACAAGTAGACAAGAATGCTACAGGAAAAGGTGTTCCCCAGCCTCCCCCAGGTGGAAAGTGGTGTCTCCAAACTTATAAGTAGCTACCCAAAGGTAAATTTAGAGGAATGACAAGGCAGTCATACTTGGGAACATTGGGCCCCCCAGCCATTGCTGACATCATGTGTACATGGAGTATGGTTGTCATTAAATGGTGGCCGAAGATGTGGCAGTGAGTTCTAGATGGCCTCTGGAGAGGTCTCTTGGAATCTGTAGTTTTGGAATCCTGCCTAGAATGAGCACATCTTGATGACCTAGAACATTGCTTTGAAGATAGTAAAACAATCACATTGCTCATGGTAGGGAAAGAAGGGAGAAGTTTAGAGCTATCTTGTGGAATGATGGCTCTTCCATGGGCAAGGTTAAAGAACATAACAAAGTTAACAACAGTGTGACAACAATACAGACCAGGCCATACCAGTGACAAGGGAAAGGGAAGACACCTGTGAACACTTTCTTTGAGGGTCACCATTCAAGTTCACATTTACAATTGTCAACCCCAGCTGCTTTCTCAACTATGTTCAATTCTCTCCAATTGGAAAAGAATTGCCACAGCCAGAGCTAATGGTCAGATCTATAAGGAGAAGATGGGAGAGAAAATCTGTGCTCTTAGAAGAAGCAAGGAACTTATGCCATTAGCTGGATACCTGAAAGCACACTTTGCTTGTTGTTTCAGGAGACAAAAATTATAAACTCTGTGAACTCTGTTGTTAACAAATTTCCCATGAGCTCCAATTTTCAGGGCCAACAAATTGATTTCTTGTGGCAGGGGAGCCATCTCCTCACCCTCTCCTTGTATAGGTACATCAACTCCAGCAAGCCCCTGGGGGGTCATCAAAGGTCATACTAAATCAATCCAGTATCTGATGATGCATAAAACAGGGCAATTCCTACATCTCCTCTGGGAATCAGGATGAATACATTGTTTCCTGGGATTTGCAGAGAGGCAAAAATGCCCCTCCTGGGATGGACATACAAATCAAATCAGGTGTCCATGATGAATGTGCATGAGTCTAAGAATCTCTGCTGTATGGTGCACCAAACTTCATGCAAAGGGACAGGAGCACACAAAGCATTGTGAAACTCATGCTCAGCTAACCACAGAGCTGTCAGCCAAGGGACACACATTATCCAGCAGATCATTCTGCTGAAGGACCACAAATGTCCCAGCTAGGAGCCCGAAGTCATGGCAGTATACCCCAGTGGTGACATTGTGGCAAGGCCTCCCTGTACCCCATCCTGGGCACCACACTGAAGAGTGAGGGCAAGCTCCAGGAAGTCAACAGCCCCATGACTGACAAGGCTTCCTCCCATTATGGTACCTTATTCACCACATATAATGTCTGCAAAGTGGTCACTGTGTCCAGCCTTGTCGTGGGTACTCAGAGAACAATATCGTTTATGGACACAGTGCAGAAATCATCAGCTCGGTCTGGCCACTAGACAGTGAGTAGATATGATGGTATGTATTTTGTGAATCCAGATCCAACCTGTACCCTGGCTATACCTGATCCCTAGCCTGTCCTGGCTGAATGAGCACATGCTGATCACAACCTCTCTAGAGACCGCTGTAGAGTGGACAGTCACGCTCTGAGACTAACCTCCAGAAAAATCAGGGGCTGGAGTTTAACTGCAGGAAAACATATTTCTTTGTTTCTATAATGCGCTTCCTGCCTCGACCCACTTCAGGAGGGAAGGCTACCCATGGTGACTACTTTCATCTCTCCACAGTGTTCGTGTTTGTGCATGTCCTTCTGAAAACCTGAATAACAGTTTGCACAAAAAGCGAACACTTAAACAACATGTGGTATGTAACTGAAACCCACCAAACCTTGAGAATATGAAACACTCCACAGGCAGCAGCCTCCAAAGCAGACAACCCAGTCCCATGACCCTCACCATTTATTGGGTTTGTTTTTAAGATGAGTGAGCCATAGCTACCACTTTCTTACCCACAGAACGCATCTTTACTAATGAGGGGAAGAAGATTCACTGCAACTCGGCAAAGCCAGCATTCTATGTGTAGCAGATGTCTGTCTAGTCCTCAGCCTATGTGAATCACACCAGGTGGCACTCTCAGGAACCCGCCTCTAGATCAGGCTGAGACAAACACACAAACCTTGGATGCATTTCATTGTTAGATTTTGTAGCTAATTTTTAAGAATGGAATTGTGGGTTTTCTTTTCTTCATTTTAAAATGTATTTTAAGTGTTGCTTGTCTGTGCTCACAAGCTAATGCATTGACATCAGTATCCAGGCTTTGAGAGCCCTTCTTAACAACATCAAATTGTCCTGGTCACCACCATTTCATCATTATCATCATACTTTGATGTTCTACTGTTCTTCCTTCTCTAAGAGCAAAGCTTAAAGGGAAAAGAGGAAGTCACTATATACTAATCTGTCATCATTTGTACATTTCTGTTTCAGGGTAGAAATCAAAAGTAAGTCTAATGCAATAAGATTTAGAGATTTCTCTCTATTTTTTTTATATGTGTGTGATTTTCTGGTAAATGTTAGCTAAGAACAATCCTTCCCCTTGCAACTGTGAAAACACTTTGAATTCTTTAAGAGATTAGACTGAGAAGTAATTATAAATCTTTTCTGTTCCAAAACAAGAAATGAGCCAGTGTTCCTAATATACTCAATTATCTAAGTATGTAAGTATGTAAGATAACTGATTGCGATAACAATAAAAATTAAAATGTCTAAGATTTACATCAAACAAGAAATACCTATAAGTTTGTTTTCTTTTTTTTTTTTGTATACTAGGGGTCTTGAGCTTGCTAAGCAAGGGCTCTACCACTTGAGTCATGCCCCCAACCCTTTTACTTTTAATGTGTGTTTCACACAGGACTCATGGTAACTTTTCCCAGGCTAGTCTTCAACCCCAGTTCATTTACTCCCACCTCCCTACTCCCTGGAATTACAGGCTAACACTAGCCACGAAGTCTTTATGAAGAAACAGTTAAGAAACTAGTAAAGGGAAGCATTGAGTCTCTGAAAAATACACTATATTACATTCTTCATTATATTCTTGAATATCATGGTGATTTCAATTGTCTTCAAGTAAGTTCACCTACAAAAACCAATTTTTTAAGCAAAGGAAGTTTTTATTGAAGTACATGGAAGGGGAAAACTGTAGTAAGAAGTATCAAGAATGGACATTGGTCTTGCTGGATGGTAAACATAAGAAGTGTCAACATTAAAGCAGTATACTAACATACAGGATACATAAAAAGACACATGAACAGAAATGAAAATTCAGGAACAGTCTAGATGGGTATGTGTTTTTAGTTGTCTGGGAATATTTGAAGCTTTGGAAAGAACAATGTATTATTTAAGAAATAGTATTTAGGACTGGGGCTTAAACTCAATGGAGTTCATTAGATTACCCCAGTATCTGCAAAAAACAAACAAATATTTAAATGTCAAAAAGTCCACAAAAATAAAAAGACATAAAAATATTTCCTAATAAGTTGAGTGTGAGAAAGACCCATGTAAACAAGGTTTAAAATGCAGAGGCCATGAAATAAAATATTACATTGTACTGCCCACAACTGGAGTCAGGAGATTCTGGGCTGAATGATGAAAGGTTAGTGGTTTTGATTTGTTGTACATGAGTTACTAGAAAAAAGAACTGAGCTAACAAAATGCCTGGCCCAATGCTGACCAACAGACTTTAGAAGAAATAAAAAGGAATCAGAATTTGCTAGGTTAGAAAATAAAACTGTGTAGCATACCTAGATTCTTATGCCATGGTAAGACTGCCAAAGTAGACTCTCTTCTAGGTAAAGATTGAATCTAGTTGTTAACAGTGATACCCTTGGAAAAGCCTCTGGAAAAATAAAATATTGCCTAGTGAATATTTCTAGTAGGTAAAAGGGACTTTAGGAATCTTCAGGATATTAGCCTCACAGAAGGCTGACATGTTGACATGTCCATACTAGTATCGACTTGCCTAAGGACAAAGACCTGGCTTGATAAGAATGACACATATTACTCCTGATGGATTTTGTACAATAGAGTTGCAGTTGCAAAATCCCAGCAGCCTGGTCTAAAAGGAGCTTTGATTGTTCAACATGCAAAAAGGACATTGTGATCCCACTTTTAAATTGGCTGAAAGAATGAAAGTAGTTCAAGACATATAGCTTATGTCTCTTGAGAACTGTCCAAACAGAACAATGGAAAAGGGGAATTACTATGGATCAAATGGAGAGTATGGACCAGAGAGATATTCCCAAGTTGCAGAACCAAAGCCTAGTCTAGAAATATTACCATCCTCATATCAGCAATTCTGGCAAAACTTGGCCTTCAGAATTTCCCAAGATGGGTTCCCATTCTTCCTCTTTTCCATAGGAAGGGCCAGAGCAGTTGTCCTTCGGGGTATCACCATTACAAGCTATGGGTGTGGGGTGCAGGTAACTTGTCTTTTTACTTCACAGTTCCTGAGATTAAGAAGAACGTCATACCAACTTCAACATCATGAGATCTGTATTAACTGAGTGCGACGGTGTGATAGACTGAGAATTTGGTGGCTTAAAGGGCTGAATGTATCCTGTATGTTGAAAGGACAGGAATATTCTGGTTAGCAGGTGGGCTGTAATAATTACTTATAAAAAATAGTCACAATTGTTGGTCTTTCCCTGGGGCCTCACCCTGTGAAATTTGACTTTGCAGCTTCTCTGCATAAAATGTTAGAAGTATTTTTCCCCACCTTTTGAATCTGTGCTGAACTTGACTCTTGAGACATAACGGGATGGAGGCGTTCGGGTTCCAGCTGTAAGCCCCAGCCTCAAGAGGCCTCGCCTGCACCTACTCTCCTCTTCTATGTCTTCTACCTCTTTGAGTAGATGTGTTTGCCCTATCCTCTTCGCAGCATAGATGGGAGTTAATCCAGGCCGTTGTAGGTAGGCTCAGACAGGTGAGAAAGCACAATTAACTGACTGGCAGCAATTACTTGCAAATGTATGAGGAACCGACTGAGCTCAACTGACTGAGCTCAACAGACCAGTTGGCTGATCTATAGACTGGTAAGCCAAAATAAATTTTTATTGTTGTTTTCCCCTGAAACCGTGCAGTTATTTCTTACTCAAATTACTGTATAACAAGTAACTTATACGAGGTATTTCCATAGACGCTGCTCAGTGTAGTGAAATTAGTGATTCATTCTCTGTGGTCACACAGAGCTTGTTTGAATTTGAATCCTTAGTCTCGCAAATACATGCTAAAAATGTTGCAAGTTACTAAATATCCTTAATTGCACATTCTCTTGTCATGTGAATAAAGACAGAAATAGTACCTCTCAATAGAAATTTTTTGCAACTTAAATGTGGTAATATATCAAGCAGCACAGCAAGAGTAGGTGACATGGTAAATGCTAAATAAATTCTAATTGTTTCTTCATGTTTCTGTATAATTATAGAAAGTTTTAAAATGAACTTAACATTAAAATGACATGTCATGAACAACACTGCATGATAATATACTTAATATTGAGTATTTTAGAAAATTCTTAGATAAATGAGAAAACAGGCTCCTAGACATTGTAATTTTCTCAAGGACATGGAAAATATTGCAGTCAACTATTTTATTTCCGTCACCTGGCATATGTGCTTCCAGATTGTAGGTGCTTAGTAAACATTCGTGGCTTGAAATTGTGCATAAAAACATGGGACAAGGACTTCATCTTTTGTTGCCACTATATACTGGTGAAGACATAATTAATGTAAGCTAAAAATTAACATTAATTTAATAACCACATTATGTGCACATAGTGGCCACCCCGTAAGCATTTGTTGAATTGACTATGAAATCAAATAGAAACACACACAAAGGTCATGGAAATGAGGTAATTAGCTTTTGAGAGGTGAATAGGGCAAAATGAATTATTCAACATAGTTTCTGTGCTCCTAAATAATTATAATTGGATGATTTATCGAATGTCAGCAAGAAAAGGCCATTTAAGTATGTGACTAAATACTGATAAGAACAATCTCAAGTGGCTGATAACTTGAAGACAATTTAACAAATATGACTATAGATACATATGCTTTATTTTCTTAATATGTATTTTAGCCCAATAGCAAAACTTAGTAATTTATTAGGTAATTTTTTAACTTAATTTTAATATCAAGCAATATACAAGATGATAAAGAAAGAAAAAGATCAAGAAAGAGGCAAATGTTTAGGGAAGTAACAATTCAGGCAGAGAGAGACAAATATGTAACCAAATAATTATAATTCCAAAGAATTTGGTCATGTGAGGTGACCAAAGGATATAGAAAGAATTAATGGAATGAATGTGGCAAGTGTATTAGGGGAGGCAATGTTTGACTCATCCTATAAGGAAAATTAGTATTTATCATATAGAAAGAGGGCAGAAAGAGTTAAAGTGCAAAACCACTGTTATGAGTTAGTAAATACACTCATAAAAAACACAATAATGCTTGTAAGGTAGTTATTATTATCTTTATAGTACCCAAATATTTATGGAAAACTAAGACACACACACACGGATTGAGAATTAATCAACCAAGGACAACGGTTTTTAAAAGCAATTCCAATTTCTCTCTCCCAAGTAAGGGAATATATGTAGATGTATAAAAGTGAGAATCAGCAGCATTGCATTCAGCTGGACTTGAGGATGTACATGGTAGGCAGGAGCTATGGAAGGGATCCAGCCAATGGGACTATAAAGCTAAGCAGGTATCCTAACAGGGCTGGACTCATTTTGGAGGGGACAGAAAATAACTGAAGAGTTTTAGAGAGGGCTATACAATCAACTTTTATGTCAAAAAGAGCTTTGGGTGGCTAGTTGGAAGAAATATTTGATGAAGTAGCCAGTAGATAAGGTTGAGAGGATCAATTAGGTAAGTAATAGTTAAGGGGTGAGAAATTGAAGTCTTCAAGTATCTTTTGGTTTAAAAAGAAAGGGATAGAATTCAGAAATATTTTTTAGGTGAAATCAGAATTTATGGCCACATGGAAAGAATAGCTAGGATGCAGATCAGACTTGCCAAGATGGACTGAGCAGATATACTAAGTCATTACTATGAGAGACAGTGAGCATAAATGGCTGAGAAGATTTGTAGATGAGATTAAGAATTCAGTTAAGGATTCCCTGTGGCCAGGTGACTATGACCATTTAAGGGAAGGTATTTAGTATGAAAGTGCAACTTTGACTCAGGTATATATAATAATTTAGTTTATTTCACTATCATATATTTCATGTTAAAGACAAACAAGCTAGAGAAGTGAAAACTCTCTAAGACAAAGCAGAGTGAATGCCAAAACTAGTAAAACCAGTATTCCACCAGGAAAGAATAGGAAATCTCTTACATAGCCAAAAAATAACTACTACTAAAAAGATAAGACCCATCTTGAGTTCCAGATTTATTTACCCCCAAATTTGAGAAGTATGGCATACAATAAGTCAAAGTTTTCCTCTTGCACCCATTCTGAGATTCAAGTTCCTCTCATTTTGTGGATGACTACCTTCTAGAGTCTTGGAGTGCTATGAATCTTGACAGCAAAGGAATACTAAGATCATAAAGTAGTCACTAGAAAAGAAATAACCAAGGCATAGTGTATATCACTCCAACTTCCATGCTATTAAAATTTTTAATTTTATCAGAATTTAAATTTTTTCATAGTTCATAAAATGAAATATTATGGATGATCAAAGTAGCAATCTGCTCTCCTGTATTTCATATTACTGAACTGATTTCAGATCAATGCCCTGGTTTTCTTTAGGCAGAAGGAAACAACCATATGTATATTTTTTTGAATCAAATTGTAGTCATCATATTACTCAAAAAGTTTTTTAAACATAACTCAAAAAATTTTCATGTTGGCTTTTGACAGAGTTGTGTCATTTTACAAGGTCAACCTAGTTTTTTCATGAAATTAAGTCTGTCATCATTTTGTAGTATTTCAGGGCATCTGACATGTTTCTTTTTTAAACTAAAATTCTTTATCTTATAATTATGACCAACATACTTGAGCTTCCCGTTTTACCCTGACTCACTTGTATGGATACTTTTTGGAATTGTCATTTTGTTTTTTGCAGTCTTTTAGTCTTAGGTATAGTCTTTTCGTTTACAATAAAACTGGAAACCCACTCATATACCTCCTTTAAGTTTCTTAGAATCCTAAAAATATTTCAAACCTGATTCTCTAATTATCTTTAAGGGGAAGCAACAGAAAGTGATTTTTCAGGACAATTTCTTATAACAACCTATAACAAAAGATAAGAACATAATGACTTACCAAAAGCAATTCTATTATAATATTAGCTTAAAATGTAATTTGGTAAAAATATTTTTAAATGACATAAAGAATCATGCATTAAGTAGTCTTCATATGATCTTATGAAAATGTCATATCTTTAGTCAGTTCACAAAATTAAAGATGTTAATTTGTGTGTGTTTTAAGACCCAAACTTGATACTCTTTCCTACTGTTTTAAAATCATGAAAAATTATATCCCTTCAACCTAAATCCCTTAAACTAGGAAGTCAGGCTATTTCTTGGAATGCAGAACTAACATAGCTCCCATTATATAACTTTCCCATTTGCAAATTTACTTAAAAAGAAAGTTTAAAAGAAATGAGTGGAACATCAAGTTCGTGGAGACAAATACCGTGATCCTAGAAACTATTGCTTCTGTTAACTGTCATAGCCACCATCTTTCAAGGGACCCCAGAGCACAGTATGGCTTCTAGTACCTTCTAGGTTGTTAAGAAAAAAGATTGCTTTTCATTTGCAAGAGATTTTCTTTTTTTGGCAAAGGAACAGCCTTTTAAATCTCAGAACTAAAAGAAGCAAACAGAGACTATTTATACAGGGAGCATTTAAAGCACTCTAAGCAAGGTTACGTATTTCAAATTATTTCAAAATGCCTTTCTGTGACCTGCGCCATATTCATTTTTCTTCTTCCTTCTTAATAGAAATATGATTCTATTTTGGGTATCATTTAATGTGCTTGTTAAGAAATTGTGTTTTTCTATTTCTTTTGCAGTGAGAAGTGGTCATTTTAACAAGTTTCAGCCACTTAAATGTAAACAAAATTACTCCCATTATGCTTTTTAAATGAAGAGGCTGAAACTTTGGTATTCACCTTATTCTTTCTTATATAAAATATTTTTTGATGCCACAGATGAAACAGCAAGTTACCATAAAGCATTGATCAAAAGCTGCATGCTAAATGACTAAGTGGAAATATAGGAAAATACCATTTCCCAATACTAATTTCGTGTTATTCTAGAATCAGTCTGAATACCTCTACATGTCTTAAGTGCAAATGAAAAAAAGTCACTATTTTAAAGCTATTTATTTCTATTTACTCTCAAACATAGCCAATGTTACCTGATGAAACCAGATCTTATAATAATAACAACAAAACAAGAAAATGAAAACTATGTCCTTTTTAATACCGAAAAGGATAGATGGAGGAAAACAGGGAAAGAAATGTGAAAGCCTCAGGTCTGCAGGAAACTGGGGTAGATATTACCTGATGTGAAATGCAAGGAAATCAGAGGTGAAAGACAACCAACAATCGTCACAACCATGTAGAAATTCAGGGATGATTCATCTGACATGCTTTCCAAATGCCTACAAAAATACAAAGGGAGGAAGGAAATTGATAAATCATCAAAATAGAAATAGAAACAGAAAGGCAGTAAGATAATTTTTAAAGGGAACAATATTCTATTGTCCTATTTATATATTTCAAAATTCTGAAAGGATGGCAGGTGAGAGGTTTAAATTTCTGTAATTCAAACAAATTATTTTGTCAAGTAGTTCCACGGTCAGTATCTGGTTAAATTTTGGCAAAAAGATGATACTGCCAAGAGAAAAGAGTTGGGGGTAAGGAGAAGCCCCAAAAGAAGAGGGAACTCCTCTACTCAACTCCAGAATTTCCCAATGGAAAAGGAGGCTCTTGAAATTCACAGTGGAAAGAATTTTGAAGTATTTTGCAAGAAGAAATGCATAAAGTAAAAGGCCAACAGAGATTTATTTAGGTTATAGGACAAAGAAGGGAGAAATAGAAAGAGAGAAAAGAAGCCCCGCCACACACATGCAGAATTGAGACACGCAGAAAGTGGGAACAAAGAGACTCAAATGGCAGTCCTTGTCCCACAGGCCTTTATGTCATCTGAAATTAGGCAGGGAGGGTGAAGTGAAGGGATCAAGCCATAGATGCATGATCACCTACATCTTTCCAACTATCCTGTTTTGGAGTTGTCATCCAAGCACGAACAATAAGTTTTGAGTGTCTTTATAATCAAGGGTCTTGTAATATGGTGATTGCTTTGTGGTATTTTTCCTGACTGTTCTTTTTGGGAAAAAAAAAAAAAAAGATTACTAAAAATGGGACCCTTCTATTCTTATGCTAAATTATTCATCTGTGGAAGTTGCTTCTCACTGAAGAACTTGAGGGTGATGCCAGGAATGCAGGTGTGTGTTTTCTTGAACAGTTGATTCAATTCCTTGATGCTTTAGTGATTTTTTTCACCGTTAGTTCCACATGCTGTCTTAGTTCATGAATCTGGTTTATTCTCTAATATATTTTGATATTTTTATGTTACCAAAAGCCCTATTTATCATGCGTCAGTATTATGAGAAAACGTATAATTTTCTACTTAATACATATGGGTCTTTTAGCACAAAATAAAGATGAAATGCAATTGGTTTTCTGAAAAATTTAATGAAAATTATGTCTTCGTTTAATAGTGTCTTTCAAATCTGAAATTTTTATTAGGATGTACAGCTAAAAAGAATTATTTTTATAAGTTGCATTCTCAGGTATGAGTACTATTAATGACTAAATTCCAAAATATAAACAATGCTGTGACTAATTTCAAAATACAAATAAATGTCACCTGGTCTTTGTAATGTTCGCAAAACTTAAAGAGGGTTAAATTAACTTTGTTTTTAGTCAGCTCACATATTGAAAAATGTTAGGTACTATGAAATATCATCGTAATAATTTTCCATATGTTACTTGTCTACCAACTACTGATAACTCAAGAATGTGCAGCCAAAGTAGTCTTTGGCTGATGAGGCATCTTGTCCTTATACCTGCAGTAAAAGATCAAATATAAAAAGTTTAAAGTTTTTTAAATGTTGGGCAATTAGAGCAGTTGACTGCATTAAGCAGAATTGCACCTGGAAACACTTTTGCTGTCTTTCTGCCTCTATTCTTATTTTATTCAATCAACTAAAAGGAGCATATTAAGCATGTGTTATACTTAGAAAATAAGCAGCTAATGGAAGTTAATTCAACATGTTGGTATAATAAGGTATATTATATGTTATTAAAAGAAAAGGAATTTTAATACTGTTTATATCTGGCAGGCAGTTCATAAAAGTGCAAAGCTATGTCTCTATGTCTCTGGTTATTTTTACAGAACAAGTTTTTGCAAAAGACTAACAATATGAAAGTTTTAATTCTAAGTTCTCAAAAATGTGCTAGCATCTGTCATTGAAATGTTGTCATATATAGGACTTTATAAATGACAAGCCAGTTGACAAGGTAAATAGTGTTACTGATGCAGAAATTATGGATTGCAATTGTTTTGAATGTTGAGAAGTCAAAGGATAAAGAGTAGAGGATATTAAAATAAATTTTTGAAACTCTAACAAACAAAGACAAACACTTTTAGGAAGCAGTTAGCAGAAAGTATCTGTGTCATTGGGCTATGAGAAATTCTGCACAGTGTCTGAAACTAAGAACTGGGAGACCAGATCTGTATTTGACTGTGACATTTAAAATCCTGAATTCACTTTATGCAAAAAACTTGATCAGGATTCATTGAAAAATATGTCTTGTTTGCAAATAGGTTATTTAATATTCATACATACTGTTCTTGGATTTCAGCATCTGGAGGAAAAAACAAATGGATATCATCATTGTAAGAAAATATCCAAACTTTACTTTCCAGTTGTAAAATAAGTATATGCAAAATATTTAAATTATTCTCAAGAATTTCTTGACAAAGATGAAAATGAAACTTCAGTTGAAGAAAATAAAATAGCAAAGTTTAGAATATAAGTTAATTAGCAGCAAGCTTGATCTTTGTATAGAAATAGTAGGCTGATCATTGCAAAATATTCACTTTGCCAGCTGGGCACAGTGATAAATGTCTATAATCTCAGCACTTGGGATGTTGATGCAGGAGTCCCACAAGTTTGAGGTCAGCTGGCTATATAGTGAATTTCAGGCCAGCTTGACCTTATTTTTAAAGAATGAAAAAGAAAAAAAAAAAGGTTGACTTTCCAAGCTATGTAGAAGTGGCTTAATGTCTTCTCCAGCAATCATGTTTCAGGCAGCATGAATGTATCTTTAAATAAAAGACATTAAGACAAGCCTCCATTTTAATGGAAAGAATCAGCATACATTGAAATAAGCTCATATTGAGACTAAATGATCTACAAATAATTTGGAATAATCTGTTCAGCAAATATTTATACTAGAAATATTTCTGCTCTGAGAACTGGGACAGTTATTTTTACATAACAGATAGCAATGACCCCATGCAAGCACCATTTTCTTAGGAAGTGAATATTAAGCTCACATATGATAATATTTGCTATTGTAATAATTATGCTGCCCAAATTGATAGAGACATGAAAACTGAAATGTCTTAAAAATACAGAAAAGAAACTTTGGTTTTAGGCTCTCAATCTTTCATTCCACATTTTTCAGGGAAGAAATTAGAAAGCAAGTGAAAACTAGTAGTGCAGAATAGTGCTAAAATATGTTCTTGCAATAGAACTGCCTATTTTCTTCAGAGTGAATCAGTAGGAAATTTCAATGAACACATAACAAGAGTGGAGGAATCAGTCCAAATGTAACATTTTAGTTATTTTAGACTATCTTAACAAAAATTCAAGTTTTCAAAGCTTATTTTAAGGGACAAGACTCCTGACTAAGCATGATGGTCATGCCTAAAATCTCTGCTACTCGGGAGATCTAAGATTGTGGCTGTGAGCCAGGAAAAAATGTTAGCGAGAGCCCATCTCAACAAAAAAGCTGGCCATTCTGATCCTAACTAGAAAAATAACTTAAGCAAAATGGGCAGGAGGCATGACTCAAATGATACAATGCTTGCCTAGCAAACAGAAGGCCCTAAAATCAAAACCCAGTACCACTAAGAAAAAGGACAAGACTCTCCTTTAACAAGGTGAGTAAAAAGATGTTGGACTCCAAAGTTAAAAAACAATACTGGGAGGTTATTGAAACTGGCATGCTCTTCTTTTTTGGTCTAGAAATTACAGATTGGTCAGTCAATGTTAGATGCTTAAGAGAGACTAGATTTAGATTTTTAGGGATTGACAGAATGAATGGCTGACATTGCTATTCGTATCCTAGTCCTGCTGTTAGTGGATTAGAAAGAAATAAGTAAATATATTTCACATGAATGAATCCACACACCAACTGAAAGACATTACTCTAAAAGAGAAAACCTCCAGTGCTAGACTGGGTAACAATCGTAAGAGTACAATGCTACTGTGAATCAAGGTCTGATTTGTTCTCAAAACTGTGCCCTAACTACTGAACAACACTGCCCTTCTAAAATGAAGATGTGGAGATAGAGGACTTAAAGATTGTCTGGTCCTCCCTTGAAAGAGACAGGAAAAACCAAGTGCACAGGGGAGAAAGAGCAAAGTCCCCTCCCTGTGCTTGCTTCTCTTCCTACATTTTTGAGTACCTTGTACTTGTTATAATAAAATACACTAAAAATAAAGATAAGGAAAAGAAAGATGATAAAAAATTAAAACTAGAATGAAAAATAGATAACAGAAAAGAAATAATTAAAGCAAAGCCTAAGGTGATAAGAAGAAACTAGGTAAATAAGTAATATAAGAACAAAGTAAACATAAGATAAAAGAAAAGTCTTGTACCAGAGTAAGAAAAGATAAATCGGCTATGAACAATTAACTGTGAGATTATAAAAACAAAAGGACTAAAAGATTAAAGGGAGAGATAAATATGTAAGAAATTAAATGAATTCAAATAATAAAAGAGAATAAACTAGGGCATAAAATGATAGTTAGAATAAAAGAAAGAAAATGTGCGGTGCTACCTGTTCCAGAGTTTAACACATGCCTGCATTAGTGTGCTCAGAGCTATCATTCTTGAATGTGTTAAGCTCACCCCACACACTATTGTCCTCTGGAATTTGGGGTCCCTCCAAGATCCTCTTTGGCCTCCAGTCCCCTGTCAAATCTGAGGGAATATTACGAGCATCACAGTCCTCTCTGACCTCACTCTACAATACAGCCTGTGTGTTTGGAGATGCTTATCAGCCCTTAAATTGCTTCCTGAGAATGTCCTGCTGGGAACCTACAAGCACACAAATCCAAGCTGCCTTTGGGGTATTCTCTTCCAGCCAAGAGCAAGTCTTTTGCCAAGAGGAGTTAGCATAATGCCATGTAAGAGTTTATCTGAGAAACACAACACTACTCCTTTTGGCTTCAAAATGTTGTTTGAAATACACTATTTTTTGTTTGTGTGTTTTATTAATAATTCTTGCTGTGATATCAATCAGTTTCAGAAAACACAGCCTGTCGAATCATGTATTTACACATATGTTTTATACAGAATAAAAAGGAATAGAGATATGACAGGATAGGATAGTGACATATTAACTGCAGTGTTCTTTTCTCCAACACTCTTCTCCCTGTCTATCGCCTCTCATTTTTCTCAGGAGGCATGAGGCCAGTGGAAGTTGTCACAGAGGGATCTGGGAACATATGTGAGAATTACTTAACTTCTGAATTTATTCTGTAGCTCTAGATTTAAACACAATATATTTAAGAAAAAGCAAACAATAAATAAAGAGCATGAAGTGTGAAAGGGCCACTACTCTCCTACATATCCTATCAGAGAGAGGCTATTCCACTTCCTCTTCTAAGGAACACAATGTGCAGGACCCATGCTTCAGAAACTAAATACAGAACACAAAAGACAACAATTTTAGTAAAGAAGACATTTATCATCATGTAGAGTAGACGTTGATATTATCTCCAGTATAGACTGGAAAGACATGCAGACAATTCCCAAACTCTCTCATGGAATCCTTGTGACCAGGATTACACTTGACTCAGCAGAGTAGAATGGCAAAGAACTTATGGCTAAAATGAAGGGTGTCAAATTATTTATATTTTGTTTGGGTGGAAACTGTAGGATGTGAGTAAAAATGGAGCAAAATTTCAGAAAATCATTCCAAGAAATAGAATAAGATTCAAGTCAGTGCTCACATGGTGACCTGTAGTCACTCAAGATCCAGAGAACCAGACAGGAGGAGTTAAATGTGGAGTGAAGGCAAGCTTCCATCATGGGGTACATGGCTCCTTTCCAAAAGCACAACTTTACATTGTGTTCTACTATATTCAGGAACTTTGTGAAGAATCAAATAAAATCAGATTTTTTTAGTACTAGAGTACCCAGATGGTCTAAGAAGTTGGTTGTTTATTTGCTCATTTTCTGCTATTATAATAAAATACCTGATAGAGATAAAATATAAATAAGAGGCATCTATTTGGCTCACTCTTCTACAGGCTGGGAGGTCCAAGATCATGGATCCAGCATATGATTGTCATCTCTGAAGGGCTTCTGGTTGCACTACAATATGATGGAGGAAACCACTGGTGAGGCACTGAAAGCATGCTAGTTGGGGTGTCGTTCTTCTTCTAACGACAGTAAAGCTACCATAGGAACCTTACCCTCATGATGTCATATAATTCTTATCTCCCAGAGGACCCACCTCCAAATATCATTAACACATGAGTTTGGGATTAGCTTTCCAGCACTGTTGAGGGACATATTTAAATGCATAGCAGCCTTTTCCCCTGTGGTAACTTCATTATATCCTCTTTAGACTTGCTATCCTGCAGCATGCATTTTCTGCTATTCAATTTTACCTGAATTTCTGCTGTCTTCCTATTTATTTATTTATCTTTACTTCCCTGGAACATGTTTGTAGGTTTTGAATGAGGAAGATTCACTGTGAGAGACAAACATCATTAAAATACTGTTTAGGGAAAATTCGTAAAAATATCAACCGTTAATCAAAACAGGCTCATCCAAGTGACATAGATCGTACTTGTAATAATTGCATCTGAAATTCCTCTACACAACTCCCCACTGAAACTCTTAAAATGACGTTGGAGAGCAGAGGCTTCTATTTCAGGCACAAATGTACATTAAGTGTCATGTCTTATAGAGTAAGCGCAATCTGCTCAATAACGTATCTACAGCCTTAAAATATATAAGCATTTTAAAGTCATAAAGGAAAAATCAAAGAAAACATTCCTTCTTTTAATGAATAACTGCTAGTATTAACTTCATCTTTTGTTTTTGGAAAATCAGATTAATGGAAAATAATTTCAGTAATTCAGCTTCTCATTCCTTTGACAAATGTGGCATTATTAGACAGATTGGAAGACTGAGCCTCAGAAGAAACAAAAAGCCACCACCCCCATGTAGCAGCACCATAAGCAAGAAAACAAACCACCTAATTTACCTTGATCTCTGCTTCTTATCCCCTCACAAGGAGTATCTGAGTTCAAACTTTCTTTTGTTAGGTTACTGCTTGAAGAAAAAAAAGACATGATTTTTAAATCAATTATTAGGTGGAAGACTTCATAAACCTTTAGATTAATAATAGAACAGGTAAGAAAAACAAGGAGCTTCCCATGGCCATCCCACCAAATGGAGGAAGCAATACAATCTGTGTTCATGCCAACAGAATCCACAAAGCAGAAATGCTTCAGTCACTGGAAACATCCTATTGGGAAGACCATGGGGCGCCAACCTGCTTGTTTTGTGGTTCAACTACTTGCTTCACCTTCACACACTAACCAAACACAGAGCAGTGTATCATCTGTTCTTAAAAACATGAGGACCATTTTTGTAGGTCACAGCCACGCTCTGGATACAATTAATCTTAGTGGCTTATACACATTTATCCAAACAACTCAAAAGACTTTCTGTCCATTGCAGGTTTCCTTGTTAACATCTCATCTGCACATCATTGTGATAAGCAATCATATTCTCAACTCTCACCTCAGTACTATTTTTCACATGCTGATGTTTTCCTATAAATTTTCTTTCACTGTGCAAGCTAGAACTGTATTCCATGATTAAAATTCTACATTATATTATCTGCACATGCTTCAAATATTTCCTGTTTCTTTCTATCCTAAGTGGGACACTCCCAAAAAAGGTGTTTCTATCCTGAAGCCATTTGGAGAACAGAATATTGTTTCCTTATGAATCCAAGTTTGTCAGACTCAGAAAATGTAAATGACTGTTGTTGAGGTAATTTTCATGTATTCATCAGCTTTTTTTCATCGCTAAATTGATTTTGAAATGAACATCTTCATGACCTAAAATTTATCACATTATTGTAAGTACAAACATATGTGTCATTTTCTTTTTTGTATTTCTCACGCTAGCTTGCAAAATACTTTACTGTAATCCATCCACAATCAATTAATAAATCCTTTATATGCTAAATATTTCTTAAATATTTCCACATCACACCAAGTCTGCTTCCCTAATCTTCATCAGCATTGTCTGCTTTTTTGGTCTTGTTTACTGTACTAGCCTCTTAATTGTCTACCTTTGCCAAATGTGGTTCTCTTACAAATCTTTTAAAAAATGTAACCAGCTGAATCCTTTCAATATTTTATACTAATCCCAACACACTGAGAAAGTAATATAAAAACCTTGACGTAACCCACAAGACCTCCTGGTCTGTGAAGTGTCTTGTTGAAATTGGCCTGCTTTTCTCTGTTTTTTATTACCCTGACTGCAGTTCCTCTACCTACAGTCTCTCCTCAATACCTGTGTTCCCTTTCTCTGGACTGATTTCTTCATTCATCCTTTTTCCTGACAAATATATTATACACCTGTCTTTTAGAACTCATCTCAATCAGCATGTACCAAAGAGTTGGATTTTTTTTCTGAAATCTTAATCAAGCTCCTCTTTGATCCATACAGCAAAATTCTTCAATTTACTTTCCCCAATTAGAGCATTGACCATACAAAGACTGAGATTTCATTGCTTTCTCTCATTCTTTGTATAATCTGACACATGGCACACTACTTTTCAGATGCAACTATTCAATATGGTTGCACAAATACATGAAGAAATTAGTGAAAGAAGAATAAATCTAAGATATTTATGTATAATAATGCTTTTTTTAGCTAATAACATCAAATCATTTCCTGAGTAGTTGATCACTTAATATTTAAATAAGAATTAAATCAATTACTGTTCAAAAATGCTCACTCAAAACTTAAAAGTAACTTAGTTAAAACCATTTGTGTACATTTAAAATTAGAATATTTGAAAACTAGCAACCATGAGATTTCTGTAACAGTACATTAATACAATGTCCTTGGTTAATAGAGTTTATTATTATGAGATAAGGCAAGAATAATTTGAGAAATTTTACTAAACTATTAATAATTGTATCATTTTCTTGTCATTTTTAATGAACATATAAGTAATCTAATTATTCATAGCTTCAAAATATTTGAAGTCTTAGCAATTATCACTTTTCAGACATGTTCTACTGTTTTTATCCTTCATTTAAGTAGCATCCAATTCATTTATTTGATTTTTGACTTATTTAGTAAAACCAATGATTTTTATTGTGCATCAAAATTTTCTTTCATCTTCTACTAGATATCTAAAAGTATGTATTAAAAAATTCTTATGAAATTAGCACATTCAGAAGAATGTATCTTGGCCAGGTGCTGGTGGGTCACAACTGTTATCCTAGCTATTCAGGAGGCAGAGATCAGGAGGATCATGGTTTGAAACCAGCCTGGGCAAATAGTTCTGTGAGACCCTATCTTGAAAAAACCCTTCACAAAAAAGGACTGGTGGAGTGGCTCAAGGTGTAGGCCCTGAGTTCAAACCCCAGTACCGAAAAAATAAAAAAAAAAGAAGAATGTATCTTAAAACAGGTTGATTTAGTTTCTCCTTGAAGGGTCAAACTCATGCAACCTTTCAATTACAGCGGTTTTGGTATGAGTTTTAACTCCTAACTCACTGGGTTATTATAATGTTTAAAGGAAGTGATCACATGAAGTTTCTATAATACTATGTAGGATTAGAGCAAATGATAAAAATGCCCATGGTTTTCTTTCTTTTCTTTTCTTTTTTCCTTTCCTTTCCTTCCCACTTCCTTTCCCTTCTCTTCCCCTCCCTTGCTCTCCTTTCTTTTTCTTTCTTTTCTTTTCGTTTTTCTCTGTACACAGTGTCTTACTGCATATTTTAAGCCCAAATTGGCCTTGAACTTGTAGTCTTCAACCTCCTGATCTTGGGATTAAAAGTGTACTCTAAAATGCCTGCCCTATTACTTATTTTCTACCATATTTCACTGCCATATTTTTTGTTTGTTTGACATCTGATCCTATGAGTCTATGTATGGGTTTAGGTAGGAATGGGGTAGACTGCTTCAAAACTGCAAGAAGTGAAATGCTAAATGTTTATGGAGAACTGCTCTTGCCCATGTTCTCAAATTCTGAACGAAGGTTTAGCTGGATTTCAGAGCCTGTAAGAAAAGAAAGACAAAAGCTATTCACTCTTTTAGTGACAGGTTTTATTTACTTGGAGCATCACAGCAATATGGCATTCAACACACAGGTCAAAGGAGGTGTGGGTACAAATGTTTGTATAACAGGACAGTGCTAATAAAAGTGTCTAGTACTGCTAAAATACATTTGAAAACATGGCAGAGAAAAGAAATATCTTGATTCAAAGATACCTTATCTGTTGGTGGCAGATCTTATTCTTTAAAGAAAAATAAAAGAACAAACAAGAAAACTGAAAGGAGAAGACAAGTTACATGGTACTGAAAGCTTTAGGTCCCAGACTGACAGGTAGATACACTACTCATTAGCTAGTTTTGTGTTTGTATGATTTTAACAAAAAGGAAAAGCAGATGTCTTTGCTCACAAGTGATGACTCTGCTGTCTATCAGATTTTTTTGCAGTTTGGGAGGGATCTTCTACTCTTCCTTTCTCCTTTGCCTTGACATCAGCCTCATTTTACAGTTAACATCATATATGATGTTATGCCTTATTCTGAAGCTAACATCTCATTGTATTTTTTTCAATTGGTTCTCCAAAGCCTGCAGAAAATCTAATGTAGAACAGTTTCTCTCAAAATGATTCACAAATAGAAATCCTTGCAATCTGGTCCCTAGACTCTAAGTGAGACTGAATGTCATTTAGCCGTCTCACGTTCTTAAAGACTACGCTGTTCCCATTATCTCGATATTTTTTGGAAATTAAAATTTTACCTTACATTAATCTTTATTTCAAAAAAAAATTTTATGTAAGTTTACAAAGGGCAAGATATGCTAAAGTGGTGAAATACACAAATTAATTTAGTTTCAGGGCCCTGTCCTTATACATTATTTATGGAAAGAAATAATGGTTAAAGTTATATGTATTACCTTAATACTAAGAGAAGAAAAGAAGTTAGATGGAAGTTGCACATCTGCAGAACAAGGTGGGCCAGCCTGGAGAGGGTACAGTGTAGATATTAACAGGGGCACGGCATGTTGTTAGAATCAGTGTGTTCATTTGTCCAGACAACAAATGGTGATGTGTTTTCTGTGTGAATGTGTGGAAGACTTGCAAAAGAGTGCTGCTTTGGATTCATCTTAAGTCATATCCCAGAGGGCAGCCTACAGGAACAAGCAGTGTTCTTTCCCTGGTGAAAGAGCATGAAGTCCTACCACACACCTACATACTGATGAAAGATTCTGGGGGAAAAATCTGAATAATCCACAAAAGTGTTCATGGTACAAATGACTGTAAGTATCTGCCATTCCAGTTAATGTCACAACTGGACAGCCCTGCTGAACACATGAAGAATGTCACTGCTTAGAGTTCTTCTCCCTCATTCTACAATGGTCACCATGTAGCTTAACAAAGGTAGTCAGACCATTCTGGTTGTCCTATGTAGGTAACTGTGTAAGTATAGAAAATTTACAACTCCCAGTCATTAACTGATTCACTGCATGGATGCTTCAAGTAACTTTTAGGGGTGTTACAAGTAATTTATGTTTCTCTCTAGAAATTTAATGGAATATGAACATATTTTTGTACAGAACCCAAAACATATATATTCATTGTCACAACTGATATTTTGGCTTTATATCTGCTGTACTGTTTTATTTTATTCATTGTTTTGTTGCCATACTGTTTTTGCAATGTGTGCTTCCTGTTTTATATGATTGTACAAGGTGAAACTGACCAACAAAACCAGGTTCTGGAAATAAGTCTAGAATAACAAACTTTGCCTTTAAGACTCCATAAATTTTTCTTTGTTGAGTCTATATAATTAGAACTGCATAAGTCAGAAGACCATCATTTTTATTCCTTCCTAGGCTACCTCCTCTTCCTGCCTAAATTTATATAGTTATATTCTTTATCCTTAAAATTAAAATAAAAAATAACTTTCTGGACACAGATTTAACTTCACTAATTTTGCCTATAATGTAAGCATTTCATATTATTTTTAAATTGTATTTTCACTTATTGGACATCTTTTTATACATGTTAAATATATACATAGATTGTGCTTTCTTCCTCAGGAACACTTAAATTTCTTTGGCTAGCAACTTTCACCATCTTTCATATTCCTTATCATTTGAAAACATTTATTTGTAGCACAGTACTCAACTCCTCCACCTCACTGTTTTACTGCAGGACCGATTCTACTCTTCCTTGTCTACAGTGCATTTGATTGTCAAGGATCTGGGATGTACAGCAACTGCTCTTTCATCTCTGTCAATATCTTTTAAAACAATTTGTCACTGCTTATAGGTTTTTGCTGTTTAGACGATCTCAAGTTTAACTGATTGTACAAGAAAGATCACGGGACACAAGACAGAGAAAGTAATAGGCTTGGGAAAATCCATCTAATTACTCACTCAGAACTCTATCTCTGGAAAACAGAATGAATGGCTGTCATATTTATGAAACAAATATAAAGACAAAGACGCAATCTCTTGCTTGTGACCTTTTTCTCCCTTCCATGGGGATAATTTTGCTTGTGTATTGTATATTGTTTGTCCATAACTTGTCCTTGGCACTTTAATGTCTACATCCTGTTTTAAAACTAAGCCCTTTCCCTTTAGCTTATTTCTGTACTTATAAGATCTGGGATCTTCTTTTTTTAATAGCAAAGATGTTCTTTCCTTGTATCTGTGCTATAGAATCTTATTAAAATACCAAAAGGATTTCTAAAATATTACAACAATAAATCACTTTTAAGAGGTACACTTTTCCTTGTGTTTTCAAGATAGGGTTTTCTTTTTATTAGACTGTAGTATATTTCCTTGAGTCTAAATTTATTTTCTTACTCATTATTCATCCTCTAAGGAGCACATATATACCCAGAATTAAATTCTGTCATCTAATCTCTATGGGGGTGCACAATGTTCTCTTTCTTATATCTTTGAATAGCAGTCAGATTTATTTCTCTGTTGTACAAAATGAGAGTTAATGAAAACTTCACCAGGAACAACAGTGCCCGGATTTCATTCTCCCATGACTCTTCCTGTTGTGCCCAAGCCTCAGTTTTCAACTTTATTGAGTTATATGTCAGTATGCAAATACTACTCTTGCAAGGCCAACCTTCTTGTATCCAATTTATCCATGTAGCTGACTAGTGCCATGCTATATCTTTCCCCTAATTTAGGCCACAGAGGGAAGTGAATGAAGGGTATTCCCAAATAAGCCCATGACTTATTCAACCAACAGATTGAATGTTAGACTCCGCAGGATTTGTGGAAAGAGAAATCTCTCTTCCTACCTCGGGCACAATCTCAGTGTATTTTTTTCATGTTTCTTAGTGTCATCATCTCTTGGTTTTCTATTGGAATTCTAAAGAAGCATTGGAAGACTGCAGTAGTCCTAACAGGCAGGTACTCTGCAATGTTATAACAAATTTTAATTCATAGACCTGAATTTTATGTTTCTGTTTTCATTATTTCAAGTGAATTAATATAACATTTAATTTGCAACAACCGTTTTCCAAATATTGCCATTTGTGAGGGTGGGAAAAGGTTGAGACAAGGTCTTACCATGTTCCTCTGATTGTCCACAAAGTCATTACATAGCACAGGATGGTTTTGAAGTCTAGATCCTCTTGTCTCAGTCCTGAGTGCGTGGATTACATTTGATGTAGCATTTTCTTACTTCAGGAAAAGTGAAAAATTAATGATGTATTTAATAGAACAATGGTGCTGCCATTATATAACCAGTTTTAGAGCTTGCAAAATATTAACAAACAAATAATCCTGGCTTCTAGGAGCCCGTATGATCCAGTGCACAGGTATAAATTTTAGAAATTAACTATACTAATCTGAGAGTAGTTATTCAAGACTTACAGCAATATGGACAAAGTACAGGTAAAACTTGATATGAGAAAGGGTGTTAAGCTAACCTCCCCTCTATAAAATTAAATACACAAGCTTTTGATTTAGTTTTTTAAGCAAAAATACTGGCTTCTTCCCTAACGTGAGTTTTTTAAAATAAAAATTTATTAAGATATATTCAATATTCGGGGGGAATTTGTAGTGACAATTCTGATTAGACTTGTATTATACATTAGTTACATTGTCCCCATCGTCTCTCCCCCTCAGCCCCCTCCCCACCCCACTTAAATCAATTGCAAGAGATTTCTTAGTTCTGTTTTATATAGATATATGAAGTCCATCTACCAAATGCAATCAGCTGACGTGACTTAAAGTTGTGCTCAATAAGAATTTGCCTCATTTCTTCACCTGCTGAGATGGAGTGATGAGAGTGAAAAACAAATCACTCATTGAGAATGTAAGTTCTGGAAGTAAAAGCTCATGAGATACTAGTGTGCTTTGCAACATTTGAAATAAATTCCAAACCTTTTCAATGCTCAAGATACAAAATAAACGCTTTGATGATTCACGACTTATATTCTAAGGAATCCCTCACAGTTTTCAAGGCAATCAGACACATACAGAATCTCTAAAGTACTTTTGCATTTTTAGATCATGTAAAAGCCGCAGGCAGTTGGAAATGAACAGTACACAAGACAGGAATGGTGATAATAATGAAAGCTGTTAATATGCAGATTCAATTCAGAATGACAATTTATTTTTTGACAAAACATAAGTCTTTTTACTTCTCAAAAACTAATTGTTCTTATTTAGGCTCCAGGGAGAAGTATCATATCCACAGAAAATTCCTGAAGATACAAAGACTTAACTGTCAAATGTATCCTGCTGTCATAAATGTAAGATTAGCATTGATATTGTCATTAGGAAGTCAAAATCAATCGTGTCTACTTCAGTTGGTCTTTTTCAAATAAATTCAGCAAAAGACTTAAGTTTTTAAGGTTTAACAGAATATTTTTGAAATATAATAATAAGTAAGTAGTGCTTTCTGAATCACTTATTCCAATTGATACATTCTGAGTAAATTGTCATTCATTAAACCTTGATTTCAGGTTATTATGTATGAACAACAGAGTATTGTCTAGCCTAATGAGATAAGAAAACTATTTTTAGCTTCTCTACTTCAGACTTATTGAAGAAAGATGTTAAGTTTTAATAAAATAAGAGAAACCAGTGGAAAATGTCATGTGACAGTATCAATGAGTAAGAAATTGTGTGTGAAGTTCTGGATGTGAAGAAGCAAGAATTCAGAGAATTCTCACTTTAACCACATATTTATATTTGTAGAACATATACTTGATAAAGGAAATATAAATCAGGTATATAATCATTCTTTAGTAAAATAGGATCTGTTAGGCAATATTATACAGATAATGATGCTTTCCTTGTCTGTTTAAAACTTGGCATCAAGATTTTGACTTCTCAAATTCGTTAGTACTATTATGGTTAGGTATTAATCTGAACAACTACAATTAACTCAGAATTTTTACATGACAATGAAATTAGTCCATGAAGAAATAGTGTGATTTAAATATTTATATTAATATATAAATATAAATGATAGATTTATAAGCATATATTATGCATGTACATGTACAGACAGTATAAAATACTTATTTTTTCAATCTGAAAATGAAATACAAGCAAAATTACAGTGTAGTTGTAAATCTTACTGCTAAATGCTTCCCATTTTAACACTGATGAATCTCTAAGCCAAGGCTAGTCAGTATCGTGTATTACCTTTCATTGTGCCCTAGGTTTTTCTCCTAACTCTCTGAATCCTGCTTCTATGTCATCTGATTTGATTGCAAGCTTATTACCTGGTGAAGTCCTCGAGACTCTGCATTCTCTTCATAAGTGTGCAATTTGTTGGACACTCTTCTCCAGGACACAATGCATTGGTGAGCATCACTGGCACTTGTATATATGACACTCTTCCTAACCTAATTGAGTGGGCACTTGACTGAAGAAGGCTGATCAGGTCTTTTCTTCTCATAATTTCTAATTAGGACAGCACATATGCCAGCCTCTGTGAGTGATGAAACTCTGAAATGATAGATGACTATTATTCTGTGAAGGGCAAAGAGAAGAAGAAAAAGTTGTCGTGGGGACAGAAAGGGAAGCAGAAAGCAGACACACAGAGGGATGCTCTAGTGTTCCCACCCTGGGCTTCCTCCTTAGTCTTGGCTTCATGAGTCTCTTGTGAAACCTCTTTATCTGTTAATTTTTTTTTCCAGTTCATCCAAATGGGAATATTTACACTTAAACCATGAAGTATCTTACTGGCATAGTTAACTAACTCTGTTATTGCATTGTCACTTTCTCTAATTGCACCTTTAAATTTCATTCTTTAGACTATGCATTTCTAGAGTTTTAAATAGCCCAGCCAGGGTACCTCTCTCATGATATTTTAGAAAATATAATTTGCTGGAAAAATATCTGGTAAAACATGCCTTTTTCTACCTGTTATCCCTATGGGATAATTGCTATGAATTATCTATGTAATTTTCTACATATTGTATCTGTGGAATTGTGTATATTTTCTTGACTTTTAGCAATTTTCTTGACTGAGTGTTAGCTATAGCAGTGGTATTGTTTTAGTAAAAAGATGATTACATCTTACCAACTTTGTTGCAATCAATGATGCATTTTATCCATTAAAACAATCCCTGGATATGCTGAAAACTATGCATTTATCACTTCATTGAGGGTTTTGAATTTAATTTTCCAGTATAAGACATTGACTTAATATTAACCTGTTGAGAAAAAATTGAACATATGCATATACATGTGCTTATATTTATGAATTTATATTCTAGTAAATCTCTCAAAATAACCCTACCACGAAGGGTAGCAGAATATATCACCCCAAATCGTGCCACTTTGAGGTGAGCATTATTTTGTCTTCAAGGCATTTGAAAAGCAGCAGGTACCAAAAGGGCACTCTAGCTTCCACTTTTCTTCCTGCAAATAAGATGTTAGCCCCATCTGGGAGAGGCCTCCCTATATCAGGAAGAAGGTAGCATTCTAATCGTCATTGGCAGGACCTTGAGACTGAGAGAAATCTGCACAAACTCGAAGGTAAACTGTCTCTTATCCACCTGTGCACTTCCATGATTAACAACCCTGGCCTGAGTGTCTTTGCCTCATTGCATTTTCACAATTTATGTCTCTGTCATGTTTTGAATATAAGTGATTTTAACTGCTACTTTGGGTTTTCATTTTCTTTTGAGAGGTCCCATGTCATGTAAAATTTACATTAGTAAATTTGTATGCTTTTTCCAGTTAATCTGCTTTTTATTAATTTATTTTTCATATCCAGCCTTAAACCCTAAAAGTGTAGATGTAAAAATTTACCTGCCTTACAACATAATCAATCCCTTATATTACCACCATTATTTTTCCATCATTTGAAAGAAATTAGTTTCCTTCAAAATTCCCCATCACAATAAATATTGTCTGTTCTCAGACTTCAATCCAGAAACCTGGAAAATTCCACTGATTTTTCATCTTTTTATATCAAGAATCCAAACTGATTGAGTACAGAATGCTATACTTTCAGAATCGACTCAGAATCTGAGCTGCTCCCCCTAACTCCACTGCTAACATCTGGACCAACTGACCATCAGTTACAAAGATTTTTTGAAAGAGCCTCTTGACCTGATGGATTCCTGCTTTTGCTTTTGCCCTCATTTGGTCAATGTGTTCAAAACAGCCAGAATGTCTTGAGGGATCACAGCGTTTCAACACTGGCCACCCTCTAGGGGCTTCCCCCTTAATCAGAATATAAAACAAAGACCAACAAGGCCCCACATCTTCTGTAAAATTTTGCTTCAGTGTGCCTGACACACAATAAGTATATCGTCCATGGCTATCGAGACTATTTATATCATTATCTTAAATTTTATGTAAAGAAATGTTGGCATAAAATGAAGTATAGAAATAAGGATTTCTAGTCCAAATTCACGATTTTCTTTTTTCAAAGGTAATGGAGTCTTTTTCTACATAAGCGTATTTATGTCTGTGTGTGCATATGTACAATTTAATTGAAAAGATTAAAGAGCTGATGAAATTTTTTAAATGGCAAGAAATTAAAACGGAAATGTAAATTCCACAAAGAATAAAGCATTTTTGTAAATTTCCCAATAGAAATTTGAAGAAAAGGTGTTTGTGTAGAGAACACTATCAACCAGGGAAATTTATGGATTAATGGGTAATCAGAGAAGCTAAAGATAATTCTAAACATGATGGTAACATAAACAATATTTAAAATTTATTAGCATAAAGTTTATTAGCTACTGTTTGTGATCTTGTTCTACTTATTAATTTGAATATGGTCGAATACCATTCTGTTTTGAATCAGAAGTTTTAATATTAAAAATAGATATATAAAGCAGCTAATTAGTTCATGGAGGAGAAAGTATAAGGGAAGATTCTGATATTTCACATCACTTTATATTAATATTTCTATTGACTTCTGTAGGTATCCAAGCTTCTCTTTGAGGTAACTTCAAAACATGGGTTGTGAACAATTGAGTAACGAGGAGTAATAGTTGCCACACTTGAATTATTTGAGGCTAGATATTTTTAATTGAATGAGAGAGAAGGGGAGAGGCAGAGAAAGAGAGAGAATATGAAAATGAGAGGATGTGTTCATATTACTTCACACGCTGAAATTTTGATTCAGACATATAAACAAAGGCTCAGCATTAATTCCAAATGTACAGCACTATGAAGTGCTCTAGTCTGGAGATGAGCACGTCTATATGGATCCAAAGACAATAAATTATAAGCACTTGTACACAAATGCTTCCCACATGAGCAGTATGAGTTAAACAGTACAGCTTCAATGACAAACACTTTTTAAAAATATTTCATGTTAAATTACAAACATTGAAACAAACATATTAGAAGATTGGTATATATCACAAAAAGGTATCATTGATACACCTGAAATAATTAGAATTTTGCATAGTATATTATTGTCTGAGCTTAGCTTAGCTTTGTTTTTTTGTTTATTTGTTCCTGGACTGGTTGAAATTTCTTCTTTTTCTTTTCTTTCTTTTTTTTTTTTGGTTCAATTATTTTTATTTGCACTTACAACAATACAACATTTTAAATTAACTTTTTATTGTTTTTTATGCATTTATTCATATGTGCATACATTATTTGAGCCATTTCTCCCTCCTGTCCCCTGACTCCTCCCTCTTCTCCCCACCCACCTCACTTCCAGGCAGAACCTGTTCTGCTCTTTTTGCCAATTTTGTTGAAGAGAAGACATAAGCATAATAAGGAAGACAAAGTGTTTTTTGTTAGTTGAAATAAGGACAGCTATACAGAGAAATTCCTAGCATTGCTTCCATGCACCAGTGTATTACAACCTGAACTGATTCATCTCTACCAGAGTTCTTCACTACTTCCCTGTCACCTTCCCAAAGTGACCTCTGTTGTTTTAAGGTTGCTGTATTAACTCCTCAACAGTGGGCACATCAAATACTATGAAGTTTTGGGTTTCCTACCTTTCCCTATTCCTCCTGTATGTGTTCTTCCCTTAGCATGGGACCCATGTCTAATAATATTACTGCATTTGTTTTAGCTCTAAAGTCTGCATATCAGGGAGAACATACGATTTTTGGTCTTCTGAGACTGGCTAACCTCGCTCAGACTGACTTTCTCCAGTTGCATCCATTTTCTTGAGAATGACAAGATTTCATTCTTCTTCATGGCTGAATAAACTTCCATTGTGTATAGATACCACATTTTCTTAATCCATTCGTCAGTGGTGGGGCTTCTTGGCTGTTTCCATAACTTGGCTATTGTGAATAGCGCTGCAATAAACATGGGTATGCAGGTGCCTCTGGAGTAACCTGTGTTGCTTTCCTTTGGGTTTATCCCCAAGAGTGAGATTGCTGGATCTTAGGCAGATCTATGTTTAGATTTTTAAGAAACCTCCATATTGTTTTCCAGAATGGTTGTACTAGCTTACATTACTACCAGCAGTGTATGAGGGTTCCTTTTCCCCGTATCCTCACCAATATTTGTTTTTAGTAATATTTTTGATGATAGGTATTTGAGTCTCTTGTTATGAGTGTGTGAGGTTGTTCTCTACATTGTTCTTTAATATGTGTCATTTCACCCTTTATCCTAAAGTTTTCTTTTTTTCTTACTTTTATCTTCTGTCTTCCTTATTGACTTTGCTTTTTTTTTTTTGACACTTTGTTTTACCACTTGTAAATTAGTCTTAATCGCAAATCATTTTTCTCCAACTTATTTTAGTTTCTATCAATTTGTGTATGTTATCCTTTTTTGGACTTTGGTTGTCTGTGTATCATTGTGTATTACATTTGTAATCTCATTTCACATAACTATTTGCCTTTCTTGTTATCTGTATTTAAATGAATGTCATTTTCCTGCTCCATGTGGTAGTAGAATGATCCAGTAGGAAAAATAAGAAAGTTCAAAAAGGTATATTTTTTTCTGGTTCTCTTCTCTTGCCACAATGTTCAGTGGTGTCCTTACAATACGGTGCTGGCACCTAGATTCCCTTTGTGTTGTCCTGCTTTTATGTCCTTCTCTCTGCATGTTACCCTGCCCTATTCATGTTCATAAATCACATGAGAAGATCTTCCCTCTCTCTAGGGTAAATAATTTCAGTTGTTTGCTGCTGTTGTTATTTCTGTGGGAGTGATGCTACAACTGACTTATTGGTTTCCCTATTCTTATTCTGTATCTGGCATTACCTGAATTTCATTTTTACTTTGCATATTTTTCACCTATCGTGAAAAATATTTTAAGCTTGACGGCTTTCTCTGTTATTAGGTTTTACAAGAGGTATAAGCTATGCAGGTTATGATTGTTCTTCTAATGGCTTTTATGGCTTTCATGAGAATTTGAGAAGATTTTGTTGTAGGTTGCTGTTGTGCTCTTACAGTGGATGACTCATTTTTGCAGGCAGGTAAAGGATATTCAGAATTTATAAACTGAAAGTACAGGAAATATCTTTTAGGATTTTACTTCATTTGATCTATGCATTATCTTATTTATTAACTTTTTCTGACATTTGTTGAGGGTATGTTATGTGAGATACTTTCATTCTTCTGTAAATTGTGTTAACTCATCTAATCTTCAGAACAATCAATGACAGAATATTATTATTTATTCTTATTTTAGAAATGGGAAAACTTAGTCACAAGAAGTTAACTTAATTGCTAATTATCACTTGTCTTGTAGATAACAAATCAATACCTAAGTAATGTCTGTGTATTAATTAGTACATGTAGAGTCCATATCATGCAAGAAGAATAAAAATACAGGTTTTCTGATGAATACCATTTGTCTTTATGTATGTTTGTTAACAAATTCTGAATTATCTTTAAGGCTAGTAGAAACTTTTAGATCCTTATATTTAATAGCCTTGGGATGATCCCTGAGGACTACACATAATGTATCTCCCTTAGTTCATGCATTTTCCTAAAACAAAAATACAATTCCCTTTGTTGCCATGGTGTAATCATATGAAAAGCATCGCCAGTTATTATGAGTTCAGGGAGACTATTTTTTAATGGTAAATTCTATACACTTCTTAGTAGCAGCTCTTTTTCTTCTCCATGATATGGGAAATCATCACTGTTATTTATACACATTACTTAAAAGAAAGGAAGAGGAAATTTTACCTTGCATTGTTCTAATAAAGAAAGAATGTATCTCCTGTGGATTTCACTGTATCTTAATGTCTACAGAATCTATAAACTATATAATTCTAACACATAGTTTCCATTTTTATTAGCCTTATCTAATTATTGTTCCTGTAGCTTTCCTGGGAAATATTCAGATTTGAAATACGTATTTTCATGGAAAGTGAAACTAGAGTACCATATAGGCAGTGTACTTGGTTTTACTTCCAATGTAAGAAAATTGAGAATTTTATTTTTGTGATGAATACATTCTTATGCAAATTTTACTCTTTGCCTCACATTAGAGATTTACCACCATGAAAGTAGCTAAGTGAGAAAGTTCTAAATGTAACATAAATAATCATAAGTAAATACTGATATAATCCATAAATAATTAAAAATGTGCAAAGTACCTTAACATAATATAACATTGTGGCAGGCAGGGTTTCTAAAAAGGCCCCTCAGTGTTACATAAAATGTATTTTCCTAACCCTACTATTTTTTATTCATCTGTGGTGTTCTAGAGCATTGTTTGTCAGCATGCAAACTCATTTAGTACATAAGGCTACTTATTCTGATGCCACTGAAACTTTTACTTTTGATGTAAATATTGTCATTGTTGTTTCCTTGAGACAGGGTCTCACTACATAGCTCAGCTTGGCTTTGAACTCATGATCCTCCTGTATCAGCCCCAATGCTAGGATTACAGATGTGTGCCACCAGTCCCAGCTTTTTACTAAAATTTTAATTTGATATTCAGTAATTCAAAAACAATTAATTATTTACATATTACAACAGCAGAAGAATTAAGTAGGAATTAAGTGGTGCTATACATACTAAATAATATATTTTTGCATTTCATTTATTTAGAAAAGGAAGTGAACAAAGATATCACAAGCATTATATCACAGCACAATAATTTTATTTGAGCTATCTCATTCTTAAAATAATCTCTTTTATGGAAAATCAAATGTCACTTTAAGGCAGCATTTATTTGGTATTTCTTCCTCTGTCATTTGGTTTAATAATTCCCAGGTTTCTGATAATAAGAATGACTGGAACTGATTTTTTTGATTTGCTTTGATGTTTTCCAGGCAGGAAATGCTTTCAAATCATTTTCTGTATGTAATCTGAATGTAGGTAAAGAATTTTTCAACTTGTCAGAATGCTAATTAAATGCAATAATAATTTGTGTAACCTGCTGTGATACTAAAGTGGCTAATGGCAATCACTTGGGTTCCCAACAGGAACGGTTTGTTTTATGCACATATCTAATTTAAGAAGTCCACTATTTTGTTATCACATAATACTGTCATTTGTTGGAATAATACAAAGCTAATGGCTTACTGATTATTCATGAGCAATTTATGATTCCTTGTAAAATCATCAGTCTGTTCCTGAAGAATGAAATATCCATATTAAATGATAACTTAAAAATAATGTGGAAAATATCTCAGGTAGCTTATATTGATTCCTAGATTTTTTTATAAACCCATGATATTTTTCAGATTAAGAAAGGCTCTGAATGCATAGATAAATTCTTTGCCTACTATTTAAGTGCTATGCTGAGATGCAGTACAGCTGATACACAGCAACAACAATTTCAGGTTTGAGAGAAATGATTCATGGAGCTCATAAAGCTCCTTAATGAAAAAGGAGACTATTCAGAAAGTCACACATAGGAAAGTCTACCAGACTTAGGACTTGATATTTTATAATCCCATTTCCTTTCTTGGAGATATGATTTTGCCTTAAAACTATCTACTCAAAAAGAGCAAATATTTTGTTTATATTTTCTTGCATAGTTTTCCACATATGTTCACAAATGTTATTGTTTTTCTGTTCCACAAATTAGTTTTGAGTGCTATCATCAAATAGAATTTTCCACACTATTTAAAAATATTCTTTTCATTATCAAATATCAAACATAGTCATTCTGTTACTTTTAAACCCAAACCAAGCAGATGTTGACAGAGGAATGCTATTCGTAACTGCCTTGTATAGTACTGTGACACTGTGGCAGACAGAATTTCTAAAATGGCTCCTCAGTTATGTCTCACTGAAGTCTCTGAAACAGTTGATGTACTGAAATGTCATTCCTTCAATTATGGTATATTACCTGGCATGATTCACATTAAGATAGGGAGATTAGTCATGTGGGCATGGATTAATCACAGAGGCCCTTAAAAACAGAACTTTTCTCTGATGGGTAGTGGAAGGAGAAGATATTTGGAGCACAAGGCAGATTTGATGCACTGACCTTGATAGCTTGAACATAGAGAGAACCACCTGCCAAAAGAAGCAGCCATCCCTGGCTGAATGCCAACCAGGGAACATTGTAAACCACAACACAGTGAATTCAGTCAACGATGAGCATCTTGGTAATGGATTCTCCCCAAGAGAATCTGTGGATTGCAACACACAACTCAGCTGAATCAACCCAGAATTCAGATCAACAGAATCATGAGACTGTAAATAGATGCGATTTCAAGCTGCTAAATTTGTGGCCATGTATCACATAGCAACAGAAACCAACACAGAGACAAGGGTTTCCCAGCAAAGTCTCACCAAGTATTAAGCATATTTTTAAACATTAAGTTTGTGTTAACTTTTGCAGAAGCAATAGAAAACTGAAAGCAGAATGTGTGCTCTTTTTATGTTGAAATTTCTCCTTATCTTGTGAATAACCTGAACAGGAAAAATACCTTTCTTATGTTTTTCCATGTAATAGATAAATAGCTTAAGTATTTACTGCTTTAAATTAAATTTTCATTTCATTTAGAGCATATAACCTCCTTGGACATGAATCAATGAAAATATCGTGCTAGTCATTTTCCTTTCTGCCCTATGATCTATTCACTTCCCCTATGCCCAGGGCATTGACACTTGCAAATTATATTCCTCACACTTTTTCTGTTAATTTCAGTTAGGTTCAGTGAACAGGGTATCAGTGGGATGTGAAAATGGAAAGCTAGAGAAAAGGAGGTTGAAAAAAGCAGGGTAAATCCCTGAGGTTCCCACTGACATCTCCAGCACAGGATCAAATTTCAGCTTTGCCCTGAAGCAACTCCTTCATCTACCTCCCAGGTCCCTCAGGTAAGCCCAAGAGTGTGGCTAGCTGCAGGGTCTCAGCTCCTGTCTGTGCTCATGGCTCTTGGAGTCCAGGTACATCATTTTTCTCAGTCCTACTTGCCCTGTGGGACTGTGCCCAGCTTCACACTTTCTCAACTTTTTCTACATCTCTATGACAAGTTCCATGTACTACCCCATCTATACTAAATTACCTAATGTTGATTCTACAGTTTAGTCATGAACATAATTAATTTACTTTTTATCAGAAGGGGCTTCAAAAAACATCTTTAAGTTGGGATTCTGAAATTCTGTTACATACATATGTAAACAAAGGTTTAGTGGAGATCTCATTGCCAATGGGGAAAGGATACTAATAATATGGGGTGCAAAGTTGCATCAGTATTATGTAAACTATTATCAATGGCTGGTTGTGGAAGCAGGGCTCCTGAAGATGGAATTTTGGCTATTGATGATTATTTTAGAAGTGGTTACCACAAAGTTTAGAGTATGATATCTCTATTTCTGGTTTTGCTCTAAAAAACATGATAAGCTCTTATATTAAAAATCTCAGCTAAAGACAGAGAATTCCTAATGTGGCCCTGAGATAATACCCTATGTCATAAAACCATGGGGAAGACATGGCTAGCAACTAAACTCTAAGTTAAATCTTGTGAACTAGGGAATACTAATGCCAGGTGAATGAAATGCCTCCCAAAGTTTCTTAAAATAAAGATTAGGACACTGAACAATGTGTTTCTGAGATTTGGTTAGAGACCTTGAATTGGAGTAGGAAGAATCTGAGAAACTTGAATTAGTATCTACTCCTAAGCATCCTTCTCCTGCCAGGGGAAGAAACCTCATTATTCCCTTTCTGAAGAGACAGCTCCCTGCTTAAAAACCTGATATAAAATGGGATATCTATTCTCTACACAGCTACCTTCATCACTTCTCTGACCTCACAAACATAACAGCACCAGATTCCCACATGTTTCTAAGAGCAAAACAGTGTCTGATCCAGAGAAGTTACACACAAAAATAACTGCAAGATCTGATCATTCAAAGTTGCCAAACCCTGAGGGGCAATGAGTAGAAATAGACTCTAAATGTTCTACACATCTCGTGATATCAATTGAATTGAAATTATTTTTGTTCATTTTCATAATATTATTACTTTAATGAACAATGTCAAACAGCTGTATGTAGCAGGAAAATCATTTAATTCACTAAAACCGTACACAAAGATAGTACTCAATGATTGAGATGCCAGTTCATCCCTCGTGGAAGGAAGAAGAAATCCAAACATCTTGGAAATGGAAAAGCTAGAATAAATTTTTGATTTGTAACTTTGGCTTTCGCACAAAGTCTCAAACTGAAGTCCCTTTACCTCAGTTCTGTTAAGCAGTATCAAAAGAAGGACAGTCATCCATGGAATCTCTGGGCTGACTTTGGAAGGCAAAGGTTAACAGATGCTCCACAAAGATGAGCTCCTTGAGTTCCAGGAAACACAGGGGATCCTGTAATAGAAAACTCCAGGTAGAAGAAAAATTAATCACCTTAATTTTAGTATGCATCAAATGGACAGCTATTGTGGATTGAAAAATACAATGTATTTTTTACAGACCTGCTATATGATCCAGCAATCCCACTCTTGGGGATATACCCAAAGGAATGCAACACAGGTTACTCCAGAGGCACCTGCACACCCATGTTTATTGCGGCACTATTCACAATAGCCAAGTTATGGAAACAACCAAGATGCCCCTCTACTGACGAATGGATCAAGAAAATGTGGTATCTATACACAATGGAATTTTATGCAGCCATGAAGAAGAACGAAATGTTATCATTCGCTGGTAAATGGATGGAATTGGAGAACATCATTCTGAGTGAGGTTAGCCTGGCCCAAAAGACCAAAAATCATATGTTCTCCCTCATATATGGAGTTTAGATCTAGGGCAAATGCAGCAATATGGTTGGACTTGGATCACAAGACAAGGGGACAGCACATACGGGAGATGTAGGAATAGGTAGAAAACCCAAAACATGAAAGCGTTTGATGTCCCCACTCCAGAGGAACTAATACAGAAACCTTAAAGCAACAGAAGTTATCATGAGCAGCGGATCAGGAACCAAGGTAAAGATCACTTAGAGTTAAATCAACATGGGTTGTAACACATGTGAACACAAAAGCAATAGTAGGAATCTTTCTGTATAGCTATCCTTAACTAGCAAAAATGTTTTATTATGCATATGTCCTTTTTTCAACAAAATCAGTGATAAGGGCAGAAAGGGACCTGCGTGAAACTGAGGAAGGGAGAGGAGGAAGGGTTGGAGAGGGGGGAAGGGTGGAGAAATGACCCAAACAATGTATGCACATGTAAATAAATAAACAAACAACAAAAAAGAAAATTTCTAATATAAAGAAAAATACAGTGTTTTGACATTTGGGGATTTTTGATGGTGAACAATTAATTGTTAGATCTCTAAGTATAAATACAGTGTTTTGACATTTGGGGATTTTTGATGGTGAACAATTAATTGTTAGATCTCTAAGTATAAAAGAATTGTCAGGTAGTAAAATATGATTTCCTCTATAAACCTGGAAAAAGTCTGTATGTTTGGAGAAGAAACTTTCTGTAAGTTGATTTTATGAGAAAATTCAGCCTTCCCTCAATTCCAAGTAAACTTATAGAGCCAGAGCTGCCCACAGAAGGGAAGTTTGGAGCCCCTTAAATAAATGTTCATCAGAAATGCTACAGTGCACATTGTAAATCAATGTTAAAGATTATCCAGTGGAACTTGAGCCTGCTTCCTGGGCTGAAGATACCATGAAATTCTGAGATTATTAGATAGAGGTAATGTTTTAACAATACCCTCTCAAGATTCATTTTACCATGGTGGCCTACCAACAAGAACTAGGAGTTGCCAGATACTAAATACAAGTCCATTTCTCAGGTTGCTGTACACTGGGATCAACGTCACTATGGCTTTACTTTGAGTATATGTCACTTCAAAATGCTCAGATGAAATACATATTTGATAACTGGCAGAATTCCTAAATTAGCTCCATGACCTTTGTAGCAAGAGCTCTCATGATAATAACAGATAAACAAAAACTTTGTGGCTGCTCTGACATTCAGATTTCAGAAAGTAGAAGCAATATACCATCTCTGAGGAAACTGGAGCAATGATACCACCTATAAATATTTAAAAGGAGAATGGCTTTCATGCTTTCCTCCTGTAAACCCTAGAAATTCCTAAGGAATGACTGTGAATTTTCATTATTGCCAGGTGGTGCCTCAAACTACGTTTTCAAACTCAGACATTTTTGATCAAACTTCCACACATTTAGTTATCAGATGTGCAGCTGTTCAACTGGAAACTGCTATACTGTATACCAATTAATGAGGCAAATAAGGAGAACTTAACTTTTGCCTGGTGGTGGTGGCAGCATAGATAACCGTCTTAAATAAAGCTCTATATCAACTTTCTGATTTCCTACCATGTAGTACACAGAACTTTATGCTGGGTCACCTTGATGGTGCCAGGCTTACTGAACCTAGAGAACAAGAAAGTATCAGGTACTCTAGATGGTATAGTATAGTCCATGTATTCATGACAGAATGTTAGTGAAAAACAACAAAAAGCAAGGTGTGCTGTTTGAAGGTGAACAGTGGTTGTTTGGGCATGTGAAAGTAAATGTCTACACCTTACACAACTTACCAAGAGGAAAGAAACAAACATTTTGATGCATCTAACTTTCCTTTATGCTGAAAATTATCCCTGAAATCCACTAATTGAGAAAAAAATTAAAACTGCGAGTTTGTATTGGGATTCAGATACTTTCTGCTGCAGTTGGCCTGAAATTCAAGCCACTCCAACATGTAGACCTTATGACCCAGTCAAATCAACTGAACACTGATATTTTTATGGCACGTAATATTTCTTTGGAGAGTCTCTGGGAATTTTCAGTATTTAGCTTTGGAATTTTGGAACAAAACCATGGAATTTCTCCCATTATGCAGAACTTTTATTTGTCCTTAGTGTTTACTTTTGCCAGAAGGGACCATGGTCTGGTATTTATGTATCCTAATTTATGGATCAGATAACAATTTAGAGAGAAAATGTGAGAATACTAATGACAATAATGTTTGACAGAGATGCATATAAAAAGAATCTTAGTATTTGGGTGGAGTGTAAGCATTTTTTGCTTCAAAAAAATACTTACAAAATTTATTCCTCTGTAGAGGAGTCTTTCAGAGGTCAAAGGGTAAGATGACCCAATCGGTAGTTGTACATGGAACAGATCACTCTTTGGGTATATGAATTTGTCTTTCTTGCCTATGAGCTCCTGTGAGCCCCATATTTTAAGGTTTAGAGATTTCCTTCTTCTCCATCACATTTGATATCATAAAAATTATTGCTTCTCACCAAGGAGTGTGCTTTACTGCAAGAGTGAGGAAAATATGTCACCGAGCCAATAGCTTTTTATTAACTTATCACATTAAAGTTATCTAGAAGCAGTTCCCAAGTGAAACAACAGAATTCTTTACCAGTGATTCACTTGAGGACCCAACCAAGAGTGAACACCCTGTAGGATTAGTTTATTTTACTCCAGTTAGACAGGTAACTAGAATAAAATGCTTGTCCTTTAGATCTGCAGGACCTAGACATTCTTTTCTTAATCTAAAAGATTTAGAATTCCAACTATAGAAAAATGAACTTATTTCATCTTGAAACACACTTAGAAGGATCTGTGTAAAACACTCTTGGAGCACAAAAAATCACCTTTGTTTCTCCTTACATAGAGAAACATCTGCTTCTTGGAAAATCCTCTGTCTCCCTAGGACAAAAGGTGGTTGGTGTCAAGGTCTCATATGGAGAAATATGTGGTTCATTTCTTTGAAGAGAATGAGAAAAGCATCCATGCAGGTAGGACACTATTTGATACCATTTTCAATTAATTTCTAAATTCTTGGAAACAGGATGCAGATATTAATAGAAAACTTTAGCAAAGGTTACTTAATAGAACTCCAATGTAAACACTTGATGTTGGCCAGGCAAAACTAAGCACTTGTTTCCTTTATGATGATGATTAAATGTATGAAACTCATAGTATTTGTGGCTAAATTTTTTTTTAAAACACAAGAATAGAAAGATTTAGAGAAATAAATCACCTGAGTCTACAAAACTACGTACTGTCCAATCCAGAATTCTCTCTGGTCACTGTTTCTAGGTGATATAATCATAAATTATTTTTATGTAATTTAATTTTGTCAAATATTTTATTTAACTTTTCTGCTGTGATAAACTCATTCTATGAAATCTTTTTGATGATTTTGGTTTATTATGTTAAAAGAAAATATCAAAATAAGTACAACTAATTCATAAAATATAATCATCTCTGCATGGAGAGACAGTCCACTAGCAGTGCTGTGTAGAGTAGTGTTTTGTTGTGCTAGGAGGCAGCAGACGGTGGAGGGACCATGGCAGACCAGCATGGACATGACACATGTAACTGAGCCAGTGACTACTAGACGGTAGGTAGTCTTTGTCACGCTAAAGTTTACTCACTGCTCCCATATGTTCTAGTTTTTTTTCATTAAAAATTCTTGTTTCTGGATTTTAAGTGAAGTCTTTCTATTTTAGATATTTTCAACTAATTCAAAGCCAAGTGACAGTATACTGTCCACTCCCTGAATACAAATCAGTTTTGACTTTTTATGTGCATGATAAATAATTTTAATTCAAAATTTGTATTTTTTATTTGCTTATTTATTTTTACTTTATTGTGGAAGTCTTATGTGAGCAGTGAATCTTATTTAAACATTAAACTTTGCAATGAATGTTTGAATGTTTGAATCCCAACTAAATTCACATTTTGAATCTTACCCCTCAATGTGATGATATTAGGAAGTGATACCTTGAGGAGGAGAATAGTTTATGAGGGGCGCCTTTGTGAATGGGAAGCCCTGGTAAAGACCTCAAGCCAGTAAATCCCCATTTATCTCCCTTAGTCCCCTGTACTAAACTCTGCCCCTGTGGTTCAACTATCTTAGAATCTACATGTACATGAGATGCTCTCTGTGTCTAGTTATTTCTTTTACTGTGATATCCTCTAGACACATACAAATGGATAAATACATTGCATTGTTTCTATATTTCATATTTTCTTTATTCTTTCATCTATTAATAGATGTTTAACTTTTCTCACATTTTGACTTCTGTAAGTAATAACTCAAACACAGAAATGAAGATTTTATTTCATTTAGATAAATAACTAGAGCTTGGACTGCTGAATCACAACTACTTTTGTTTTTAATTTTTTGAAGAACTTTCACACTGTTTTCCATAATGGCTGTACTAATTTACATTTCCACCAGCACTGTGCAAGGGTTCCCTTTTTCCCCATCCTCACTAGCACTTTTCTTTTTTTTTTCTAAAAATAACTACTCTAGCAAACACAAGGTGACTTCTCACTGCAGTTTGGATTTTTATTTCTCTAATGACTAGTGAGTTGACGAGTTTTTCATCTGTTTCTCTGCCTTCTTTTGAGGTATTCTACTCAGATATTTTGCTAATTTTTTAAAGATATAATGTACTATATCTGCTATCTTTATGATTATAACTGACATGATGGTCAATGTGAGTATAATTAGCAATACCATGTAAGAAATAAAGAAGAAAGACAGAAAGGAAGAAAAGAACAAAGGAAGGAAGGAAGGAAAGAAAGAAAGAAGGAAGGAAAAGAAAAAAGAGGAAAAAATAATAACTTATACACTAATTAACATGTATTGCTATATACTTTAGACATTTATAATTTTTAATTTTAAGATATACAATTTTAAAATAGATAGATAGATAGATAGGACCACATAATGATACTGGCACTAGGAATCCAAATGTTCAGTCTACAGAACTGTGAGAAATAAATTTATGTTTCTGCAAGTTAACTAATCTATTGTACCTTGTCATAGCAGCCAAAGTTGGCTGATACTCTTATAAGCAGGGTATTTACAAATACAAATTAAATTTACCCTGGATTTATCCTTATCTTTTTTACCATAAAAAAAAGCCCTGAAGAAATATAATGACATTCGTTTCATTTCTTTTTGTTTTGAAATTTGGAATTCTCAAGTTACTTGAGGTCAGAGAGTCTAAGATATAATTATCTCAATGTGTACAAAAAATTCATGATCCAAAGTTAAACTTAATGGGAGCTTAATACTTGATAATTAGAAACATTTTTCACTTATTTAGACCCACATTTTCTTAATAATTTTAAGTGCAATTATAAGTTTGCATGTACTTAAAAGTCAGAGGATCATGACCTGTAAACACCTTCTTTCAATATTATTTCTGCATAAAAAAAGAGATTAGCATTGTTACAATTTTTTGCTTGAATCAAAAAGTGTAATTCTTGGACAATATTTTCCATCAATGATAGTTGCATTGTTCTCTGTAAGTGAACTTGAATTATCATTTATTAGAAAGGATGAGAATGAATCTGACCTACTACAAACACTCCAATGAAGCATTGAGCATCCAATTTCCTACGTCTGTTTCCTAAAAGATAACTGCATCAAGTATTTGAACCAAAGTATTTTGGTGTGCTTACTGAAGTGCTAGTCTTCCTTGAAAGCTTTTCTCTCCTTATTAAACAGAGAACATTTTAATGTGATTTCTAAGTACCAATATTATTTTGAAAAAATGTGCACAATTCATCCATCTTGAGTATTACTGCAGCATTTAACGATGTATCCTGACACTTCACACATTTGTCTGCATTTCTCTATTTTAATTCTCTTACAAGAAGTTTTTTAAAAACTTCTAACATCATTTTCCCTATTCACTTTTTTAAAGTCCTGTTTATCACTCTCTTCCTTTCTTATTCCATGGAATATTTTGTTTCTGTTCTCATTGTGTCTCTGTTGTATCCAATCTGTTCCATCATCCCTCTAAAGCCTGACAACCTTTCCTTACAGTGTAACACTCAACATTCATGTCCCAAATTTTTATTCCGTTGACTTACAGAACCTGAAATCCTTTATAATCGAGTTTAAAGAATCATGCCATTGGTGACAGTTGATGAAATTAAATAAAAAAGTAGAAATTTCCCATAATTATAATCTATAATACTTTATGAAATGACTATTTTTAAGAAAAATTTCACTATTTATATGATTTTTGTATAATTTTTTATTGTTATTTGACACCTGATTATTCAGTTGTGCCATAAATTTTAAAAGTCAAATTTATTTCCCTCTGTTCTACCTAAATTTAATTTAGGTAAATATAGTGAAATGATGTACTAGAAGTTTTGAATTTTCAGTGTTCATTTAACTAGCAAAGAATCCTCACTTGCTTTGTCTTCAGAGAACTACCAGTTTTGTTTGCCTTTCTTTGCCTAAGAGAAATATTGATGGAATTTGAATTAAAATTTTGACCACCATCAAAACAGACCTAAATTTGGGTCACCCAGGCTTAAAAAATTCTGTGGGCTTCAGTGTATTTTATCAGATTTTTAAAAAGTTGGATGACTTTATTCCTTGTTCTGCAATGGATGCTATGTAAGTAACAAGTTAATGCAGATTTCCAAACTATCCAATTCCAGATTTGATTTCAGAGGACCCCAAAGTGCTGGAGAGGAAAATTCATAGATGGTTGGATAGATGTTAATATAGATAAAGATGTCTAAAAATGTTGTTTTGTTTCAGTACATTTTGAATTTTTAAAAATACACTTAAATTGCTTGTTTTGCCTAGGCAACAAAATAGAATAAGCTAGGTATAAATTTTCTAAAATAAAAAGTGAAGACAGAAATATTCTGTTATCTTAGAGTTAGAAATTACAAACATTTCATTTGCTCTGTTGCACTGTATTCGATAAATATTTTTCATCTTGTGTATTATGTGCCTCACATTGTGAGATCTGCATTGTACCCTCAGGTTGCTGGGGTCCATCCATTTTCATATGGATGATGCAAAAATGCAAATAGCACACTAATATTGTTTGGAAATGCTATCATTTCAAAGCAGAATCCCTCTAATGAGTAGTTAGCTCTTACATGGAGTTCAAAGGAATCTTGACTCTACCATCTTGTTTTCTTTGTTCTGACACATCCAGCATGGCACCTAATATCTGATATCTTTTGCACAATTCAGATAATTGGTTTATTTTGAGCATGTCAGTGACCTACTGAAAAATATCATCCATTCTGTAAGTATAAAGCCAAGATGTTTATACTAAATCCATAAATAAGAGCATGGAATATGAAGTCAAGCTTGTGATGTGTCTCAAACTGGGCTCTCCATTTCCTTTTTTTGATTTCCTCACCCATAAAGGAGAGGCACAAAGACAGTTGGTGTCATTGAGTTCTTTGAGACTACTATGCAATAATCTACGTAAAATACAAAGAAAATATAATGTTGAATGGTTAGATACAGGCAAAAGTAGCTATTGTTACTCACTTTTTCTTTGCTGTTCTCTCCTTTATACCTAATAATGCAAGGACTTGGGAGGATTTTCAAAAGTTGGGAGAGTAGGAGCACCCAGAAAAGAATCTCCCTGCTATCACTGCTTTGGAATTTAGAGTGTATACAAGACTTGCACCTTCCTAGGGAAGGGCTGGTTGGTTAGCTGTGGTAATTTCCATAGCTTTAATTTCCATTTCAGTAACAGCTGAATGCAAATGAAAGCATAACATACCAAAATGTAAGGATTATACAGAAAATGCTTCTAAGGGGAAAATTTATAGCTTTAAATGCTTACATTAAAAAAGAAGAAAATGTTTAAATCAACAACTTAACATGAAAAACTAGGAAAGGAACATAATACATTTGAAACCTAGAAAAAAGAAAAAATAAATATTATTGCATAGATACACAAAATAAAATATAAAAAAAGATATATAAAATCAACCAAACTGAAGTATGGTTGTTCAGAAAGATAAACAATGTTGACAAACTTCTAGTTTGATTAATTCACAAAAATTGCTAATGTCAGAAATGAAAGTGATGGGATTACTACTGATTAAAAGAAATAAACAATTCAAAAGCATATGATGACAAATGTTATATCAACAAATAGATGACTTAGATGACACAAATTCCCAGAAACACAAAACCCACCAAAACTAAACCATGAACAAATGGACAATTTGAACTCATAGGGAGATTGAAATAGTAACAAAGGTTTCTAACAAAGAAAATACCAGGACCTAATTACTTCCTTTCCTGAAAATTCTGCAAAATTTTAAAAAACAAACAAAAAAATGTTAACACAAATCCTTCAAAAACTTTTCTGAAACATTAAAAACAAGAAATCACTACTTCACTTGTTTTACATGCTAGTATCACCCAATACTAAAGTCAGACTGTAAGAAAAAAAAAGAAACAGCAAAAAATACAGACCAATAACCCATATGAACACAGATATACACTCTTCAACAAAAATCTAGCTGATGATATTTAGCAATTTATTTTAAGTATTATACACCATGACCAAGTGGGATTTATTTCGAGAATGCAGGAATGGCTCAACTACTAAAACCAGTGAAAAAATAATCAGTGCTGTTTCCTGATAAAAATAGTTAACATGTTAGAAATAAAAGGAACTACAACAAAATAGTAGCCTTGTATGAAAAACCCACATCAATGTCATGGTCAATGATGAATGACTGAAACTTCTTATTATAACATCAGAAACAATGTAAGGATGCCTATTCAATATAGTTTCTAGAAGTGCTAGCAAATGAAAGAAATAAAAGAAAGCAGAAAGTAAAATTATTTCTGTGCATAAGTGACATGAACTAATATGTAGAAAACTCGAAGATTCTACATTGAAAAATAACCAGTCAGAACTAATACACAATTCAGTAAAGTAAAAGGATACAAAATCAACACACAATAAAACCTGGCATTTCTGCACAGCAACAATGATCAATTCTAAAAGAAATTAAGAAAACAATTTCACTTAGAATGCCATCAAGAAGAATTAAATACTCAGGAATTAACTTAACCAAGGAAGTGGAAGACTTTTGCAATGAAAACCAGCAGATATTTATGAACAAAGTTAAAGAAGACATAAACAGATGAACGATATCCTATGTTCATGGACTAAATAACTTAATTTTATTAGTGTAACATTACTACACTAAGCAATCTATATATATAATGTAATTTCTATCAAAATTTCAAAAAATATTTTTTCAGAAATATGAAGAGCTATTCTAAACATAATATGAAATCTAAAGTGATTTCTAAGTAGACAAAACAATTTTGAACAAGAGAAACATAGAGGACTCACATCTCTTGAATTCAAAACTTAACACAAAGATACAGTAATCAGGAGTCTGATAGTAGCATGAAGAAAGACACATGGACCAATGGAATAAAAATGGATTCCAGAAATTAGCCGTTGCTACATGGGCAGAGGACTTCTGACGAGTGTGTCAAAACTATTCATGCAGTTCTTTTTTTTTTTTAATGAGGCTTAGAAAACTTTATATTCACATGCAAAAGAATGATATTGGACTGCTACTTAATTCTATATGCAAATATTAATTTAATAGATTTAAGACAAATATAAGATGTAAAAGTGTAAAGTGCTCAAAAAAGAAAAAACAAAGACATAGTGGAAATTCATCACAATACTGTACTGGCAACAATAGCTCAAGTAGGAGAGTAAAAGCACAAACGCCAAAAGGAAAAAATTTGACAAATTTGATTATGTGAAAATTTTTAAAAAAACTTAATATCACAGCTGGGCTTGTTGGCTTTTGACTGGAATCCCAACACTCCTGAAACAGAAGCAGGAGGATCATGAGTTCATAGCCAGCCTGGCCTGCATGGTGAAATCCCACTTAAAAACATCAGCAACAGCAATAAAAATTCCCAATAGCAAAAAAGTTACTATCAACAGAGTAAAAAGGAAAAATCAGAGAGTTGGAGAAAATACTTGCAAATCATATATGTGGTAAACATTAATATATAAAATGTATAAATAATTCCTAAAAAATGTTATTTCCATTTTTGTACTAACTCAATAGAAAACAAACTTGGATAGACATTTCTGCAAAGAAGACACACAAATTACCATGATCTCTGCGAAGGCTGGCATCACTCATTGTGAGGGAAATGTAAATGCAAATCAAAACAACCAGGGTATATCACATCTCACCCATTAGAGTAACCAGCAACAGAAAATAACAAATATTTGTGAGGATGTGCAGAAATGAGAAGTATTGTACTCTAGTGATGGAGTTATAAAATAATATAGCTACTGAGAAAAATAGTATGATGGTTTCTCCAGAAGCAAAATATTTACTTATCATGCATATGATCCATCAATTTCGCTTTTGGATCTACAAACAAAGGAATTAAAAACAGAGTCTTGAAGAGATGTATACATATCTAGATTCAGAACATTACTGATCACAGTATCTAAATGTGGGAGCAATCCAAGTATCCATCAATGAGAGAATGTATAAATAAAATGTGGTATATACAGGCAAGGAATATTAGCCAGCTTTTTAAAAAAGGCAATTCCTACAAATCCTACACAATGGATCAACTTTAAGGATATGATACTTGGCAAAACAAGCCAGTTATACAAACAACAAATAGTATATAATTCTGCTTCCAGAGATACTGAGTTAAAATGAAAGCGAAAGATGATAGAAAGGTTGCCAGGGACTAGAGGATCAAGAGAATGGGAACTACCATTTAAGGGGAAAAGAATTTCATTTTTGCAAGATTAAAAGAGTTCTGGAAATGAAAGTTGATGATACTTAGGAATATGAACATAAATTACTGAAATATAAACTTAAAAATGTTTAAGAGTATGAATTTCATATCATGTGTATTTCACAAAAATAAAATCAGAGAAAATGAAGGAATTGAAAAATCAACCCCCCAAAAAGTTGTTTTAATTTGATTTTAGAATAGTTTTTCTGTGCTGATTTATGCTCCAATCTAAACAAAAATACTTAAAAGTTATCTTTATAGAAGTGTATGTTCACAGCATTCCTAATTGTGCAATGAAAATTATTATCCTTTTGAAATTACTATTAAAGTATTGTGGTAATTCAAATATTTACAAAGATTTTGCATGTTTAAAATAAATTCCTGTTGGATAATAGGAAATATTTTAAATAGAATACAATAGAATTTGATAGAATTTAATTTGATACAGTATATTGGATCTCTCCTTCAAGGAATAAATTTTCTTTCTAAAGTTATATTAAGTATAATGAACTATATATTTAAACAACAAAAAACATATTTTTCTCAATAAATACATTTTTTGAAAAGACAAATTAGAGAACAGAGGAATTGAAATTCTTATGTACCAATAATATTTTTCTTGAAGCTATAGCAGAATTGGGACAAATGCAGTAAACTTTTAGAATAAGTTCTATAAGCACATCATGTATATAATTTTAATGAATTCAATGCTTCATGCTTTGGGACATTCTTGTAGTAAATGAGATTAAAATGTGTTTAAGGAAGAATTTTCCCAAAGTTATAATGAACAATCCATAACTCTAAATGTGTAATAATTTATGCTAGCATCTAAGTGTGGCAGTTATTTTGTGAAAGAAGAAGCCCAAGAGGCCATTCTAGGGAATAATCTATTCTTATTTCCATTTCTCTAGACCACTGAAGTCCAATAAAACAATCTACCAGGCTGGGAATAATACAACTCAGTGCTGTCTGATACAGTATCCACTAGCCACATGTGGCTATCCTTTACTTTAGATGTGGTTACAACAATGACAAAACTGAATTTTAATTATCTTTAATCTAATTATTTTAAATTTAAATGGTCCTATGTCTCTAGTGGCTGTTGTATGAGAGAGTATATCTGTAGATATGTAGCTCTATAATTATTTCTAAAGCAATTAGTTCTTCAACCTTTCTATTCCTCTGCACCCTAAAATTCAAAGACACAGGCCCAATAGAACATGTAGCCATCATATAGTCTGCTTTTAGGAATTGCAAGGACAATTGACCAACAACCGCAGGAACAGCAGCATCAATGACAAATGGCACCAGGTATAGGGTTCTGAATTCTCTATCAGATTGTGCAGATAATACTCTTCCCAAAGGCTTTTAGCAAAGAACACAGCACTGTTCTGAGGTACATTTATTTCTGCAAGATGTAGGACTTTTCTAACAGTTGACTTTGAATACTGGCTAAGCAGAAGACCTCTTAGATCAGTGCTCTCTGAGGATCTTCTGATCAACCCTCCTTTATTCCCTGTGTCCTTCACATACATCACACATGTACATTTCTCTTTGCTTCTTCCAGAACCTGAAAGAGGGCATTTCCTCACATAAATCCTTTCCTTCACAGACTTTTCTTCCCATAAATCTTCTGCATATCTAATCCTATCATGGGAAATGCTACTCAGAATGGTTGTTTTTCATGGCTAAATGATAGTCAACCAATTTCTAGAGAGAAATAGATGGCAGGTAACATGTAATGAGCTTTTATTAATTAAAAGGCTTTAAAATATAATAGTGTAAAATTTCTTTCTGAATTGGGCACGGAAGCCCAAGCCTATAATTCTAACTATTAGGGAGGCAGAGATTGGGAGGATCATTGATCAGGCTAGCCTGGGCAAAAATAAAGACCCTATCTCAAAAACAACCACAGCCAAAATTGTTGGAGGTGTGGCTCAAGCTGTAGCTTGCCTGTCTAACAAGTGTGAAGTCCAGAGTTCAACCTCCAATCACTGAAAAGATAAAACTGCTTTCTGAAATGAGAATCTAATCTTTACAGGAATTCATTCATTATTTTCACTCTACTGAATTACCCACTTTTTCTCTAAACCTGTGGTTGCACCTTAGGTATGATAAATGCATAACTATGGTTTCAAGCAAAAATAATTTCCCACTTTGACTCAGTTGAAAATTGGTATATTTCAGGACCAGTGATTTAAACTCTCTCCGGTTAGAACCAGGAAGAGCTTGCCCTGGCCCTAACAAAAAATATCTGTCACTGTTTGGAGACATCTTGAGTGGTTGCTACTGGTACAAAGCTATGGTCATCTGTTGGTGGAGGTTAGTGTGCAGCTTCTGCTAATGACCAGTGCTGATCTCCAGTTTAAAATGTTAATAATGCCAAAGACAAGAAACCATGACCTAAAACAAGTTGACTAAGCCTGTGAATGCTTATGAATGACTCGTCCATACTGTGTCCTTGGATTTGAAAGCTGAATCTGGCATATAACATAGCTGTTCCACCACAGACAGAAATGCAATGTTTCTCTTAATGAAAAGTTTCCCAGTGAATGAGTAGTTTTACTCTGAAAAATTATTATTCTTTAGATCCGTGACTGTTAACTTGCTTTAGTTATTAAAGTTATCTCTTTCACTTAAGAAACATACTAAGCAGGTGTGATAAGTTAGGTGGAAGGCCACATGTAACTCATTCCTCAGTTTCACGTCAGTTAGCACACAGGGAGACAGACCTGCTAAATTTTTGTGGTTTGTATAGTAAATGCCCCACAAAAGGCCCATAAGCTGCAGGCTTGATCATCACTCTGTCACCACTCCTAAGGTAGTGGAAACCTTAGGAGGTAGAGCCTAGTGGGAGGAGATTAGGTCATTAGGGGTGTGCCCTGGAAGCAAACTGTGGGACCCTGAGAGGGCTAAACAACATACAGACCCTGCCCTAAAACGTAGTTAAAATAGTTGTTGACATTTTCTGATGTCTTATAATTCAGCAAAATGTATACATTTAATTATAACCCCATGCCTAAATGTGGATCCTCCTGTCATCAGCTTTGTCATAATACTCAATAGTTTCACTTTGAGTAAGTATTAAATATTCATCATTTTCAATTAAAAATTAAGGAATTAATTTAATGGCCATCACTTGACTATAAATTATCATATGATTTCACTTACCCTTTCTCCTCTCTTAAGAACAGTAAGAATGCATTATTAAATATTTTCCCTATTGTATTAAAAAAATATAAAAATCTGAACTCAGTACTTGAATATTTTTGTCTAAATAAAATGAGAGAATCCAAAGTGATGCAGTAAGATATAGAAAACACTCTTTACTCTCATTGTCAATTACATGACATTTAAGAAAGAATGAAGCACACTGGTTTTCATTGGCTTGTTTTATAAAACTGTTATCTGTAGATTTACCTGAACTCTTCACACATATATGATTGACCAAGTCTCTGTCCTAAGGACATAAGTGCTGAAGATGATGTAGAAGCCTCTTCTCCAGACCACATATCCTCCTGTGAGTACCTGCCACTATGCCTTTCTGTCTATTCATCAATGAGTACATAAAATACATAACATAACTCACCCATGGGCATGCTAGGTTTGATTAAGAATGACAGACACTATGTTCCTAAGAAGCTACAAGACCTGTAGCATAGGACTACAGTAGCTGGTATACTATGTGTGGAAATGCATTGTGAAAGGACTGGGTCAACTAGAATGTTAACCTTGAGAACAGTTATTTGGGATCAACTCTCTTGACATATAGGGATTAACATGCTAGCAAAACCAAACAAATCAAGGAGATTGTACAAACCCTAATAGGACATCCTGCAGAAGTATGGAAAATGTGACAGTTCTTACTAAATGTAATAGAAATGTTAGAATTGCTGCAGCAGATGGTGGGAAGGAATGGCAGAGGCTTAAAGATATGAGTAAATTTGAGTAGGTAGACTGTGAAAGACCAGAAAAGTCATGAGAGGACTATGCTGGACAAGAGGGCTTGGAGGACTTGCCAGTTGTTAAAGCAGTGCAGAATGTGTTGGGTGTCGTCCTCACTGAGATGATCACTCTGGCTGGATGGACCAGACTGACAGAGGGGAGTCTATTGCAGAACCGAGCTTGCTATGAAAGAGAGAATTTCAGAGAAGCAGCCAAGAGAGTGATGGAGAAAGCTACAATAGTATAAATGAAACATGGGACCAAATAGGCATCTTGCAAAAACACTACTTATTCTGTCTAATCAAAGAAAATAAAACTGTATTCTTAGGAATTTGAAGGGAGATTTTAAAAGAAAAACAGAAAATCATGGTTTTTTGTCACAGGTCTGCAAAAAAGACAGTTTGGGACCTAGAAACTTCAGTCTAAGGGTGAAGTGTCCCGAGAAGAACAGGGAATGCCATATCATGATAAGGGTATGCAGTCTGATTCTTACAGTACTTCCCTAAATCTAGTTATAGCCATTGGTTGTGAAAACTGCACATGGATAAATTGAGACTAGACAAACATTTTAAGACCTGTTAAATCCAAAAGTAATAGCAACACTTAAATACCTGAAGTTTCATGATCTCCTGATTTAAAGGAGGTGCAAAGTGACCATGTAATGAATAGGACAGGATCACATTGCTTATAATTATCTTATAAGATATTATAAGATCTAAGATAGCTGGAGCAGCTGAGTGTCTCAGAGCACACTGCCTTGTTTTCTGTCCTTCCCTTGCCTCCTTGCTCTGGCAAAGGCCTCAACTACAATACTGAGCAGAAGTGATGATAGTGTATATGCACCTCTTCTTCCAGTCTCCCTACTTCATTTTTAATTACATTGTTGGCTATATTTTTAATCAGACATAATCTTTGCCCTTTATTTGTACTTTACTAAGAGTTTTAATAATAATGGGTGCAAGTGAATGCTATCAAATGCCTTTTCTTCATCTAAGTTGGTGAACTTTATTTTTTCTTTATTTTATTAACATGAAGAATTATTTTGATGTGTGTGTAAGAATTTAATAAGTTTTGCATTCTCAAAGTTAAAGTCATTTGGCTTAGCAGCATTATTCTTTTTATTTACATATTTTTGACTAGAACTTTTCATCTATGCTCATCAGAAAGATTGGTCTCAATATGCCATATTTTATTATCATAAAAATTTAAAAATTATAATTACACTATTGCTATATTCAAAATGTTTTATATTTTAATGTTTTTCTTTTGACTCTTGCATTGCTTTGAAGTTTATTGTTAATTTCTTTCTATTGGGGAAGTTTTAACTTATACTTTATTATTTATTTCTGTTCTTCCTCTGGCAAGATAATTTTTCTGAATATGACCCTTTGAAATGCTAGATAATTCTTGGGCAAATTTATGCACAGACTTTTTATGTTTCCATTTGAAGACAGTGTTTCTTTTGCTCTCTGGTTTTTTTAAAGAATTTCTGCCCAGATTAGATTCTCAGTAGTTTTACTTTGCTATGTCTTGAGTGGTCTCTTTTGCACTTATACTTTCTGATTACTCTGTGTTTCTTGAAATCCATGGTTTCATGTCTTAAGCAGCTTTAGGGACATTTGTGCCTTTATCTTTTCAAATATTCTGTCTGTCCAATTCTTTCTTATTAAACTGAGAGTCCAGTTACAGGTTTTTGTTTTCAGTTTTAAATGTACCACACACACACATTCCAGCTTCTTTTCCATTCTGTTCCTCAGTGCAAATGCTGGCCATCATCCTATTTTCAAGATACTATGTCTCTTTTTGTTTGATTTTCTGAAAATGCCATCAATCTCATCCACTAAATTCTTCATAGAATTATATATTTCATTTCAAGAATTTCTATTGAAATTCAATTTTATATTTTAATTCTCAAATGAATTTGTTTATTCTATGCCTTCTTGACCATATTATTTGTAATAACTTAGAGTCTAATTCTAGTCATTCCATTATCCAAATCACCATCAACCTATTTCTGATTTCTCTTCCTTTGTGTATCTGATAAATTTTAAATGAATACCAGCCCTTTTGTAAGAAAAACATCCAGTCAATATGAAGTTGTTTTTCCCTGGAAAATATTTATTCTATTCTCCTCCACTCAGCAATTTATCTGCATAATATAATTTGGACACAAAATGCATCAAAATTCTCCAAACCTCTTTGCCACCCTCCTGCTTGTATGTATCCTAGGTTTAGGGCTTCTATTAATCTCAATAAAGGGCTTAGAATGTTTATGGGTTCCTTTCTTACAAATCTTGAGGTTTTTTTCTCTCCCCAAGGTCAAGGAACTGATTAACATTCTGCTCTGGGGTTTTGCCTCATTCTAACAGGCACACAGTCTCTAATCCTAGGTTAATTTAGAAAATGTAAAGTGTGTTAGGTTCATTTTAATGAGCTTGTCTGTGATTTTGGCTCTTCAAGTTTTGAACGTGTTGGCAGTTCTCTAATGCCTTGAAATATGGTTTATTTTAATTTTTACTTTGGCTTTCAAATTGGTGTTAGTGAGAGTGTTGAAGTGTGCAAGTTACTCCATCATAACCATAAGTGGCATTCCCAAAGTGCTGTAAACTCTGGGGTAAGAAAACATGGTGCCCAATAATAGTTCCTACAGTAGTCATTGTGGGACTTATCTGTTTCCTCTCAACCTATCTCCATTTTGCACTAAGTTTATTTTCCTAAAAGATTTTTCTAACTGTAGCATTTACCTTTTAACATTTTCAACAAGTACTTGACATGTTAGGTAACTTTTTCCACTGGATGTTTATACAGCTCAAGTCCCTTAAGTGTTTGTTGTTTTTTTTTTCCACCATTTGTCAGGACTAGGGATTGAACTGAGAGCTTCACACTTTCAAAGCAGGTGCTCTACTGCTTGCACCACACCTCTAATCCATTTGCTCTGAGTATTTTGAAGGTGAAGTCTTGAAAACTACTTTTCTGAGATGACCTCGAACTTGGATCTTCCTGATTTCAGCCTCGAATGTAACTAGGATTAGAGATAAGAGCCAAGCTTTTTTTTTTTTCCCTGAACTTTTTTTTCTTTTTAGTTGTTTTTACATTTTCTCACATATTTATACATTGTTTGGGCCACCTTGCCCCTTCCCCCATCTCTGCCACCCCTCTTGTTCTGCGTAGAACCTGTTCTGTCCTCTTGTTCTCCAATTTTGTTGAAGAGAAAACATAAGAGAAAATGAGAATGACATAGTGTTTTTGCTAGTTTGAGATAAAGGTAGTCCTAGGCATTGCTTCCATGTACGTGTGCATTACAACCCACACTGGTTCATCTCTGCCATACCTCTTCACTACTTCCTAGTCCCCTTCCTGTAATGGCCTCTGCCTGTTTAAGATTACTATATTTGCTCTTCTACAGTGAGTACATAAACCACATTCAAGTTTTAAGTTTCCTTCCCTTTCCCTATTCCTCCCATGTATGTTCTCCCTTTAGAGGGTGACCTGTGTCCAATAACATTACTGCATTTGTTTTGGGTCTATAATCCGCATATGAGAGAGAATATGTGATTTTTGGCTTTCTGAGCCTGGCTAACTTTACTTAACATGATGTTCTCCAGTTCCATCTATTTACTTGTGAATGACAAAATTTCATTCTCCTTTGTGGCTGAATAAAATTCCATTGTGTATAAATATCATACCAAGCTTCTTAAGCATTTTTATATTTTATTCACTTTAGTTAACAAAATTGGCTAATAAACATTGATTTAATCTTTGTAAGTGTAACATCTCACTTAGTCAAGTGAAATGCAACATAGATATTATATAATTCTATACAGGTTTTATTATGACTTGTAGGAACATTGTAATTTTTTACATACTATAGGATGGGTTTCAAAAGCATAATCATAATGTCTTCAACATTGGCAAAAAATTGAACTTTCAACTCATTATTATTTTTTTCTTACTTTTATTTGTTCTTAGTGTTTCCCCATCTCATCATTCTTACCCCTAACACTTCTTGTTTAAATAAGCTACTTGGATGCACTTGAATGCATAGAAGTAAATGGTGCCCTGTTTTGCACCAGTAGACCAGCATTTCACTTTCAGTTCTTTCCTAGTTATCCCCTTTATTTGGCTTCTATTGCGTATATCATACATACTATAGTATGCATTATACATGCCTGGTTTCTATACAAATGCATATTTACAGTTTTTCTGTTTATAGTTTTTGGAAATCCAGGATTGCATCTTAAAAGATGATGTATAGTACATCTTTAATGAATGTCTGTTTTATTTAAAATGAATAGGTTGGAATTACTCAGATTTCAATAAGGACAAAAGTATTTGTGGAGGAAGAATAGTGAGCAGTCAACTGTAGGTGCACTGGGAAATACAAATGTTTTCCTGTTTGACTGTGATACAGTACATCTATAAAAGCACTTCAATTGATAAGGATAAAAATTTAGCTTAGGCTTTTTGTCAAGTGTTTTTAAAAGTTGAAGAGAATTTTAAGTGCTGAATCATTGACTAGTAAATGTTTCCCATGAAGGAATGATATGAATAGACTTGCTTTACAAATCCTCCCAGGACTAACTTGTAACTTCTTTGGTGTGAGTCGTGGTGGGAATTAGCAAAAACTTTAACAGGAGCAGAGGTGACAGCATTGACACTAACCCACCTAGACTCAAAAAGATTAAGCAAATGATTGAACACAGAAGAAGTCTACTTAAATAGGACTACATAAGAAAATTTTGGTACAATCCAATATTGATTATCTGCAGGTATTGTACAATTTATATTGAACTATGCTGATAATATCATACTTGTATTGTAACCTATATTGTTATAATGTCTCCTTCCTGTTCTCTGGAACAGGTGCCAGTTTTAGTACATTTCACTAACAATTCTTCCTTACATTATCTAAACATTGATGCACTCAGAGACTCAAACTAAGCCAGTAGTTTGAATTCCTTTCAACTTCTAAGAAGAATCTGAAGCTTTATCTTATTTTAATTTTGAAAAAACTTCCACGTATTGTGTGTATGTGTGTGTGGGTGTGTGTGTTGTTCTATTTGGGTGAAAAAGGGAGAGAGACAGAGACCAAGGCAAAGATAGAGACAGAGGCAGAGACAGACAGAGGTATGGAGAAGGCTATCTGGTGCATCTTCTCACACACAAAAAAACCAAAAACACTATCCCTTATGGCATTTAACCAAATTTAACCTCTCACAGAGGATCCATCTCCAAATACAATCCCTTTGGTGGTTATATACTTCTGTTTTGGAAAATCCAATCCAATTTATATGGCAGTGTGTCTGTGTATTTGTGTGTGTGTTTTTTCATATGCAGAATGCTTCCTGAGGTTTCTATTTTAGCAGAGCAAAAATAAACAGAAAGGATCAAGGTTTTCTAAAAGGAAAAAGCTAAAAGCTAAAAGGAAGATTATGTCCTTTCCCAAATATCCAAGTCTGTCACAGAGAATGGCAGACAAAACCCTGCTGGTCTTATCCTTCCAGGGAGAGGAGGGAGCCTTGTTCAATGTCCCCAGGAGGCCAGTCACTGCCTCAGCAGCTTTGCATTCTTCAAGATATGGTCCTGCTAACCCCTTCAACTTCATATGTCTCTTAAAGCTGAGGTTAGGATATTAAGATTGGCCAGGGGGAGAGTATCATCTGTTCTCTGTGAGTTTTCTGGCTTTGATTCAGTCAGCAGCTTTTAAAATGCCAGCATATTGTGGCTTTAAGGTTTAATTAAAGGGATTAACATAACAAATCCAAGAAAAAGATAACCATATTAAATGGCTTTGGGTTTACCAATGGAACATACAAATAATTAAGATAATTTAATTTTCTGTCTTTGGCAATATTTTTTCTTAACTTATGCTAAACAATACACACAAAAGCCCAAAGAACAGAGAACAGCTTTAGCCATATGTTCAGTGTAGAAAATACCTGGTCATGTGTGGACTTAGACAAAATATATTAGTAACTTTTAATAATCAGCAAAACATGGCAAATAAAAAAGTAATAAATACTAGCCCTTAGAATTTATTTAATTGTGTACTTTAAGGTGTGTGCAGAAGCTAAAAAAACACCTGCTAAATTTTATGTTTTCAAACAAAATTCATACACGCTATTTCATGCTGATTGAGAAATACATGCGGGAATAGACAGAAGCTATTCACGTTGCTATGTGTGCATATGGCTTCTTGATTGCTGTGAAAAAGCAGTGTCTATTAGAGTTTACATTTTCAAAACTTGTCTCTAAAGTCAAAGGGCTTCCACAAGTCACGAATGGTTTACTGTGCAATATACACTCCAGTCTTTCCCAGAAAAACAAGGTTTATATCAAGAGGTGATCTGAGTGTGGCGGGCAGGTGTACTCCCATCCAGATTCTGTTCATTCAGAAACAGATTATTTTTCATTTACCTATAGTTCACAGCTCAGTTATACCTGGTGAAGGGGAAAATCCTCCCTATTTCATTTGGCTGCAAATTCAGTAAATAAGCAAATAATGCATGGCCTGCCTACACCTCCCTTTCTTAAACTCATGGCCCTTAAACCAGTCAGCTACACGTCCCAGGACTCTTTTGTGTTTCTCCTTGAATAAGTACATTCCAAATAGTTTAAATTTTATTGTTTTGTGAAGATTTGGGATTGGTAGCTGACAATGAGGAACAGGAACTTCACTGTTCCCCCTTGCACAATCTAAATACCAGATGAAAACAGAAATAGGAAAATAAGTTTTAGTGAATACTTGCATGTAAGCAGAAAATAAGTTTTAAAGGACAGAATACTTGTATGTAAGGCAATAACCTAGAGTATCAAAGCATGCTATGTTTGTCTGGAGATTGTCCTCAATCCCAGTTGATGGTAAAGAAATAATACTGTAACCACAAGAAATTGTATAAGTGTCTGTAAACTTAAAGTTGTCAGTAATTTTCAAACTATTTTCATTACTGCCTATGGTACAATGGTGCATAATCAGAGATGAGATTTTGCAACTATTTATACTGGAATAAAATATTTTCTGTTTGTGATTATAACAGTAAAAAGCAATGAGAGAGAGATCATTTGTCAGAATCTTTCCAGTAGTACATTCTAAAACACACTTTTAAAATATATTGATGAGGAAATGTCTCTTCTAGATTTATCATGAAGAAATCAGTCCTTAATGATCTTAGTAACATATGAGCTAATACTGTCAGCTTTTGAATGAGGCAATAGTAAATGACAGAAGCATTTGGAGACTTAAACCAAGGAAAAAGAAATAAAGACTAAAAAAACTTGTCTGTGTCTTTTTAGGGTAAATTCATGGTGGTAGGTGTTCCAATTCATAATTACTCATCTTTCTAAATCAGATGCAAAGAGTCTCAGTCTTCATTGACTACTATAAGAGAATTTTGGTTATAAATAGCAAAACAGAGCCAAACAAACGTAAATGATGAAGGGAAATATTGGCTCATGTAACTGCCTAAGAGTGGTCTTGACAATGATTCAAAGACTGTCACTTAAGCCTTAGTTCCTTCCCATGTCTACTGGTGTTATTTCCTTGAGACTGTTGCCACTGGAGGGGAATCTCTCCTTATTTTATCAAAAAAGTTACAAGCCATCCCAAGACAATAAGTTTCCTCCCTTATTAATGAACCAGCTGAAAATAGAACAAATGTTCCCAAGGATGTTCAAGCAAAGCTCTCATGATTGCTGTATAGACATTCACTAGGTCATGTGCGTGAATCTCAAACCACTGCCTCAGATAAAATCAGTATCGAATATACCTATTATGTCCCTACCTGAAGAGCTGAGGAGTGGCCAATCACACACAAAGCAAAGTGTCCATAAATGGTATAAAAAGATAGTTTCCCAAAAAACATTCAAAATGTTTCCCAAAAGATGAGGATGTGGTGGGAAATCCACATTAGTCACCTAAATCTGCAAATATTTATTGAATAAGAGTGAATGCGCGCAGGTAACTGTTACTCTGACTCTTTGTCTATTTTCTCTTTTCAAGTTTAGCCAGTTAAAACTACACCCTTCATTGTCTCACACTTCTGAGATGAAAATCAAGATCAAGGCAGGCTCTGATTTCCTCTAGAAAATGTAATGACAAGTCTTCTCTAAAATCATCTTTTTGTTGACAGAATTCATTATTGTGGTTGTAGGATTCTGATTTTTTCTTTTACTTATTTTGCATTGTTTTTCAAAATATAATTATATTTCTATCATTTTAATTATTTTAAATTAGTATATTAATTATAAAGAATAATAGCTTTCATCATGATACTTTCACACATGCATAAGTCATGCTTTAATTATGCCCAAATCCAGTGCTTCCTCTTACTCTCCCTTTCTTTGTTCCTTGCCCCAATCCTCTTCCTCTTCTCAAGTAGTCCTTCTACTTTCAGGTCTTCTCTTTTTTCTGCCTTAGATTTCACATTTGAAAGAAAATATGCAATATTTGTCTTCCTCAGTCTGGCTTATTTTGCTTAACACAGGATTCTCCACATCCATCCACTTTCCTGCAAATGGTCTGATTTGTTTGAGTTCATTCTTGTTAGTGGTTGAATAATATACCTCTGTGTGTGTGTGTGTGTGTGTGTGTGTGTGTGCATGCATGTTTGTATGTGTGTGTGTATGTGTGTGCCATATTTCTCTATTCATGTATTCATGTATTGTCTCCAAGGCATGTATACCCTGAGAGAGCAAGGCACTTTGGGGAATTCTTAGAATTCTGTTTAATACATTTCTCTAATTACTTTTGGCCTGACAACTGATGACATAAGCATGTTGTTCACATGTTCTCCACTTTATAAAAGCATCTTCAAATTATCATGCCAGGTATATTTTCAGAGACAATAGTTAATTAACATTCTTATTAAAAAATTGTATCTTTGAAATTTGAAGTCATTAAACAGATAAAGTATTTTTACTGAATTTGGCATTGGTAATCCATTGGCCTTAGCCTATTTCGAGATGGTCAGTTGTCACCTTATGCATGACAATGGTGATCTGCTCATTGTTCTGGGTTCAAGGTTCCTTGCTTCATCTTTACCCAGCCATTCTGAAATTTGATTGCTAGTTACAAACTTGCTATGCAGTCATAAAAATCAATCCCTTCTGCAACACCATGCTTAAAACCTTCAGATTGGGAAAGATATTTATGGAACTTCTGTGAATATGAAATATTGAAGGGTTCAGTACATCAAAACACCAACACAGGGCATCTATCATGATGCAAACAAAAATCCCAGTCACATAATCTCAGAATTACCTCTTATACTTTCTTTTTCCTAGCATTATTTTAGTAAGAAAACTAATGAAATATAATTTGTTAAAATAAAATTCATTGTTCCACCTCTTATTAAACATACATTCCCACATTTTACCATCTCTGTCCATGGTACCATCTTTCTCCTGTTTCTGTTTGTCTTTCATACCTCCTTTACTCTTTATATTCAATAATGGGCATGGATCCCTTAGACAATATGATAAAACTCATTAGTCTTCATTCCACAAAAATAAATATCTGCACATATATTTTGCTTTCAACTTGGAAGATCCTGATTCCTTGACTCTCTGCAATTCATATTCTCCAGGTTTTGCCATTTTTTTTAAGAAAAGATTTATAGCCACAACTCCTCCCTGTTAATAGAACTCACACCCTAGGATGAGTTTTTTTGCCTCTCATATCTCATTTCCTGCCATACATCCTTGCTGCTTTCAGATACAGCCCATTCATATGCAGTGTGCCTCGCAAACAGGTAAGGTTTGAACACTTTTTCTCAGAAAAACTCTTTTGATATATTTGTTTATTCCAACGTCTCTTAGAGCTCATTCCTCTCAACTAGTGCACAAAGCCCCCTTTCATCTTTCCCAGAACCCAGTGCCTCATTCCATTCGCTAATTACTAGCTGTGGAAATTGCTCCAGCAAATGTTTTCCTGGCTGCAATCAAATTCAAACATTTAGTTCTAAGTAAAATTAACTTTATCTTGCTGCCTGTATGCCTATCTTTGCAGGTGACTTCACAGCTACCCTGACGTCCTCACCTTTCTGCTCCCTGCAGTGTGTTCATTTTTCAAGTGGGCAAATGATGTTTGATGTTAATCTCAAAGAATTTTTACTCTGCTCATTTCATAATTGCTAAGGTGCATTCCCACTTCCAATTAAGAAGATTGTGTTGTCTGTAAAAGCAGACATAAACATGCAACTATATACTAATAGTGAATACACAACAGTGAATTAGATGTAATATGTTTTTTTACAGAAAGAAAATTAATTTTATAGAATTGAATATACTTTTAAATTCTGTTTTAAAACTCTATTTTTAATTATCTTTCCCAAAAAAACCAAGTTTCATTCATGGAACATTATACCAAAACACATGTAAACCACTGACAATAAAACATAATATGAAGAAAAAAATACTCTCTCTGAAAAGAATATAAGCGGAATGGGATAAGTTTCAAGAGTTGCTAAGAGGTGAACTTTCAAATGAAGCAAGTTATTGACAAAAGACTTCAAAAAATTAACTCTAATGTAGGGAGTTGATTTTCTGAAGCCACATTGTATCTAGATGCTGATGTTTGGCAACAGAATGGAGAAAAGAATACAAACAGCAACAAACATTGGGGAAGATTTTGGAAAAAGGAACCCTTATACACTGTTGGTGGGAATGTAAATTAATACAACTGCTATGGAAAACAGTATAGAGCATCCTCAACAAACTAAAAGTAAAACTGCTGTATCTGAAAGCAGTTCCACTCCTGGGCATATGCTTAAAGGAATGTAAGTCAGGATACAGTAAAGACACTTGCACACCCATGTTTACTGCAGCACTATTCACAACAGCCAAGCTGTGGAAACAGCCAGGATGCCCTACAACTGATGAACAGATTAAGAAAACGTGGCATATATGCACAAAAGAATATTATTCAGCTATAAAGAATGAAATTTTATGGGTCATAGGTAAATGGACAGAACTGGAGTAAAACATGTTAAGTGAAATAAACCAGGTTCAGGAAGACAAAGGTTACATGTTTTCTATCATGTATGGAAGAGAGACCCAAAGTCAAATGCAAGCATTATCACATATAAATATATATGCAGATCATGTTTCCAAAAGTGGGACTATTAGAGGAGACTAGGAAAGGTGGGAAAGAAAAAAATGATAGAGAGTGGATAATATTGAAATATATCACATTTGTGTAGGAACAAGATATAATGAAACACACTGAGAACTGCTGAACACTACAGGATGGGGGAAAAGGGCAAGGAAGAGTAATAGATGGGGTTAGATTGACTAAAGTACAATGTGTTTACAGGTGAAATACAAGGCAAATGCACAATGAACAGACACTTAAACAGTGAAGGACAGATGAATGTAAAACGGGTCATGTTAAGGGGAAAGTATTAACAGGAGGAGGTCAACAAACAGGGTAAAGGAGGGTGAGCATGGAAGAGGTATTTTCTGCACATGTGTGAATATGGAAAACTGAAGCTTGTTGAAATCATTTTATGAAGGAGGATGGGGAAGAGGAGAAGAATGTAATGGATGAACCAAACTGGGAACGTTATATACCAATGAAAACATTAAAAAACAAACACAAACAAGTGAAAGAAAGAAGAAAAAGAGAAAAAATTGAAAATGAAATCAGGAATCATATTAGTGTCAGTTATAGGGAAAGAATAACGTTTTTAAGAGAAATCCTTGTGTGCAAAGGACCAGGTGGCTCTAGTCAGTGAACCAGGACTGAAAGACAGAGTAAACACACTTGTTTTACTGTAGTGTAAAGTGTGTTGGGGCCAAGGACACATGTTTTACTGGTTTCCAATGCTGCTTTTCTGATGCCTGGGTCTCAGGCTAGAATTAACGGAAAAGGCCTGGCAAAGGTCTCCAAAATCACAGGGATGATAGTAATGCAGGTAGCTAGGAATGCACAGATTTTTGTGAGAATTGCCCAGGACATCTGTCAATTCACTCAGCAAAGTCAATCAAGAATCAGCACAATAACTTGAACACAGAAATCCCTGCAGGGATTATGGGGAAGAGGAGGGGGAGGAGGAGAATAGGGATTAGCCTTAACACCAGTCTCTTCCACTGCTCAGCTCCAGCAGGATCTTATTGGTGGAGGCACAGAATGATTGCTACGCTACTAATTTACCGGACAACTCTGCCTCTAAGATGGTGGCCTAAGGACATACCCGTTATGTTTATCTTTACATTTTGCTTAGTGTAGATTAGGCATTCTGGGGATACAGTGATGCTAAACCAACATAATAAAGTGACACTCTTAACAACCTACCTTGGGAGGTGGTGGAAAAGGGTTCCTTTTAGAATTTTATCCCATACCTCTCTCTCACTGAACCGGGAGAATAGCACCGATTGGAATAAGAATGGCCCTCCCCTAAATTATAGTTGCTTAAAGCAAAATTTTGCTAAGTAGAGAGTACTGCCTAGACATCGCAGAGTTTATTTGCTCCCCTTAGTAGTATCTATAGGTTTTTATTGAAATCATGTGATTATATTAGTTCTCAGCAGTGCCTGGATGAGCTCAGATTTACCCTTCCTTAACATTCTGGAGTAAGCACAAATTCTTTTTTATCCTAGGAGAGGACTAATAGTCAAAGTGACTTGTCCAAACTATTTAAGATGGTAATAATGATAGTATAAAGTATCTAAATCAGAGTATGCCAGCAGATTTTATAATTCAACATTTAGTAGGCAAAAATATGAATTTTATACAAATCAATAATAATTTTTATGCTACTAAAGTATTTCACTGCATCACTTAGGGCTGGGATTTTGTTTTCATGTCAGCATCTGCAATTTAATATCAGCAAGATCTTGTCAACTGACACTTGGAGCACATTTGTATCGATTAAATGTATATTAAAAATTCCTAACTCACAGGGTCGTAATGAGGCTTAAGTGACAAAATGAGGTGAAATCACTTCGTAACTGCAAAGAGGAATCATAAATTCTAACTATATTATTGTCGCTATTAACTAAGTACAATAAGGATAAGCCTAAGAAAGTGCTGCTTTAGACAGAGAGTAATCAGCACATAAATTGCTTAAAGTAGAATCCAGTCAGTTGATATTTAAAAAAATGACTGTGAAAAGGGAGTTTATTGAAAGTAAAAGGCACATGGTAGTAAAAACAGTGACTGGATTAGTGTGAATTTCTAGCTTTTTGAGAACATTATTAAAATGTAGTACTTCTTAACAGGGTGTTTTCCAAAAATAAACTGGCAGTTTTCTCTTAGTATTGGTAAAATATTTTGGAATAATTGTTGCAATACCATATAAGAAAGAATTGTCAGTATCAAGTTAAAACAGCACCTTTTTGAGACTCCCTGGAAAGCAGCCTCTGGGCTCTGCAGCACATATCTTGGACCACGTGCCTGGGCCGGTTTCTCTTCTCTCACTGATACCATTTGGGCAGTGTATCTTTTCAGCTCCATGTGTTTTACATGCTGACCTTATAAAAGAATGTTCCATTTCTCTGATGAAATTTCCCTTTTCTTTCACACATTTTGTCCGTATCTGTCTTTTTGTTGGATATATTCATAGATTTATAAATGCTATTTGCAAGCTCTCATCCATCAATTCAAACCTCTGAGCATCTTTTTTTTTTCATTTCCCTTCTCACTTTGCTTCTCTATTGTGGGTCACAATTTTTTGTTCTTCTTATGCCTTGTTATTGTTCATTTTATGCTGAATTGGGATGTGAAGTAGAAGCTGAAGTATGTTTATTTGTTTCAACAAAGGACATACTCTTATCTTCTGTGAGTGTGCTTAGGTGCTAAATTCAATCTCATCGACAGTTCAGTGGTTTCATTGAAGCTTTAATCAGATTTAGTTCGTACTGGCTATGATATTTTTATGGTGAAATGAAGATTAAGTAGGTACTATAGTTTGTCATAATTGTTTATAAGACATGATCTGACCATGTGACCCAGGCTAGTCTTGAACTCATAGCCTCAAATGATCCTACTGTCTCAGTAGCACTCAGCTGGTACAACTGCCCTTTGCCTTCGTGATTGGCCAGGAGCTATAGATTGGATCTTAAGTGTTCCCAAGAGACCCTGGACTGAAGGCTTAGTTTCCAGCCAATGGTGCTATTGGAAGTGGTGGAATCTTTGGGAAGTAGAGCCTCCCATAGATAGAGAGGAAGATAGGTCACTGGGGATGTGTCATTGAAGGTGATCTTGTGACCACAGCCCCTGTCTCTCTGTCTTTGTTTCCTGGCTTTGATGAGGTGACAAGGGTTCCTCACCACATGTTCTTTCCATGATGTACTGTATGCATGGTGACACAGCACATCTAAGAACCATGATGCAGACCTGTGAATCATGCACCTCTATGTCCTTCAGCAATTCCATAATCCATGAGCAATGTGGAGCATTCATGTACAAGTTTTCGCTTCACTTTTAAATAAGACTGCCACATTAGTATACTTTTGTGATGAATTTTTTTAACCAGTTAAATCATATAAGTTGCTTTCTTCTAATTCAAAAAAAGATCCTCTGTATTTTATTGGAAAACATTCAAATACAATGGTCTCAGCCATATTTTGAATAGTTCTGTACCTTTATTTTTCACTAGAAATATTTCAAATCAATTTTTCTAAATTATGATATAAAGTACAAAACATTTATGTAATAAGTATTAAATGCCGTGAATTTACCTTTCAGTGAAAAGTAGTAAATTAGCAGTAAGAATAACCTGAATATTGGTGTAACAAAGATTGCTTTTTTGAAATATTTATTAGAAATGTAGAAAGTTAAGGTAGATATATTGATTTTGATTAATATATTTTTGTTTTAAACAATGTGTACAGGTTATATCTAACCAGATAGAAAGTAAATTCATAGCTAACCACAGCAAAGAGTGGTCTTTAAGTCAATCTGTCAATATGTGGGATATTGACAAGCTACTATTTGCCTCAGGAGATACTAAGATGAACTTCAATTTTTATATGATGATTGGAAATCTGAGAACCTAGTGTTCCATCACTTAGCAAAGACAGATATTTACAAAGATATAACAATTTGCAAAAAAAAAAATTGCTGGTGGGTGCAGACATGTAGAAAAAGTTTAGCCAGTTCAAGCCATAGAAAATTCCAAGAATAGGAAAATAATTACAAAAATATGAATTATTCCATTACTCATAGTCTATTGTAAATGTTGCCACCTTTTCAAATCTTATAAATCCTATTCTAAATCATGGTGAAAAATGGGAGTCAAAAAAATCAATGTTTGGATTTGAGGTTATTTTCATGTTTTATAGTATTATAGTTGTACCCTTGTTAGTGGTCTGAATACCTGAATACCAGTTATGGTGCTTGACATATGTTTTAAAATTAATTTCTAAATAAATCACTTATATTTCTCATGCCAAGAAACAAAATATTGTTTGCTCTAAATAATTAAATATATGCAAACATTTTTAGTTACTAAAAATATGTTTGGTTAAAATTTTTCAGTCATGTTATTGAGGTATTTTATCTCTTTTCAATATAAACAATATTTAATTTTATAATTTGTTCAATCTGTAATGATTTAATGATATTATTAATCAATGACAATCAAGCACATGCATGCGTTGAAGGCAGTGTCATTTATTTATCAATTTAACAAATCTTTATTGAGCACCAGCGTATAGGAAAAGTGCTACATACTAGGGATGAAAAAGTCAGATTACTCTTGGGTGGGTAGCAGCTCATTTCTAGAACACATAATAAAAGAAGAAATTCTGCAGTCAAATTATGTCTTCTTCTGAAGACTTTGATTCCTTCTAAATAACTCATATTCTATAAACTTTTCTTAGAAATCTACTCATTGGTTTCTAATAACACTTGAAGTTTTTGATATTGTATAACTGGCATAATAGCTCCATTCCTAGCCTAAACCCTGATATTTGATTACTTTGAAATAAGTTTAACATTCTTACCACCAAATGATGAAAGCCATTCTGAATGTATAAATTTGTAGGCAGGAAAAACAATGTCAAATGACTTTAGGCAAAAAATGGCTTTGCTAATTTGAAAACCCAGTGAATTCTCATGCAGTAAGGAAACACTTATGACGATAATGAATGTAGAGATAGATTTGATCCATATCATAAAACTCACCCAAAGAATTAGCAGAATAACTTTGAAGTTGTATCAATTTCCAACTGCTGATATAAGAAAGAATCACAAGCTATATAGCTTAACATCTATAGAAATTTGGGGTTTTTTTTAGCAGTTCTGGAGGCTAGAAGTCCAAAATCAATAGACTCCATTCCTTCTCAGGCCTCTGAGAAGGAATGAGGGATTTCTTCCATCTCTCTCTGTGTTTCTAGTGATGATTGGGAGGTCTTTGGCATTCTTCTGGCTGTCTGTCTTATGCATCTTGAGGGTCCAAATTTTACTCTTTTATGAGCATGAATCATTTGGACTAACAATTGCTGCAATTTAGATCTTGAATCTCCCAAAGGTCCACCTGTTACATACCGGCTTAGTGGCCAGGGTAACACTTTTTGTAGGTAGGGGAACTTTGGGGAGCAATGGGGCTGACTTATCCATGGACTGGAATCTCCAAAATTGTGAGCCAAAACCAAAACTTTTCTCTTTATAATTTGATTATCAAAAGTGTATAGTAACTGGTATGGCTTACTCCAGTATGACTTCACCTTAACCAGTATTTCAAAAAATTAACAGTTAGAGGTTAGATTTTGTATCTATTACACAATATAATATTGTATATTCTCATCTCCTGAGTGTCCAATTGGCCTATAATCTTGTATCACATATGTGGATATGTTCTGAGAAATGCATCGTGGTGTTTATAGGTTGAATTTGGAGTTTCCTCTACAGGTTCATGTGTTGAACACTTGGTCCTAGCTGGTGACAGTGTTTTGGAAACTGGTGGAAACTTTAGGATGTAAGTTCAAATTGGAGGAAGTGTGTCAATGAGGGGTGTGCTTTGAAGGTTATACCTGATTCCGTGTCCCTTTCTGTCTCTCTAATACTGTCTGCTGTGAGGTGAGCAGCATCTTCCTCCTCCCATACCTACCACCATAATGCTCTCTTCCCCAGATTTCCAGAAACACAGAGACAGATGATCATGGACAGAACACTCTGAAACCATGAGAAAAAATAATTAGCTCCTTCTTTAAGCTGTTCTCTGGGTATTTTGGTCAAAGTAAAATAAAATTAACTAACATAGTTAGAATATTTTGTCATGATATGAGCATCATAAAACGTACTTTCACAAATCTAGTTTCGCTTACTATACACCTAATCTTACGTGAAGTCAAGATTATTGAAGCTGCTGCCACTGTGACGTGACAAACCGTTTTACTATGAACTTATTTTATAAGTAGGAGTGCGCTCTAAAATAATGACAAGATTATCATCTAGTAAATACACACTAACTTTCCCCCACTGACAACATCATAATCAACTTGCAGGAGGAAGTTTTGGGCTCTTGGTTTTAGTCCATGCTCACTTGTTCCTATTGCCTGTTCTGAGGCAGTACATCTTACCAGGAGTATAGAATAGAGTAAGTTGTTCATCTCATGGGACTTGAAAACAAAGAAAGAGAGAAAGAGGGGGGTGAGTGTTACAAAATGCCCTTCTCAGGCATGTTCTCATATGACCAGAAGACTTCCAGGTAGTTCCCATCTTTTAAAGATCTACCTCCAATAGCATCACTAGTTGGCTCTCATGAGTCTTTGGGGATTATTTGTCATAATCAGCAACTACTATCATTATCAAGAATTATATACTCTACATAATTGCACACATGCTATACTTTTATGTGACTGACAACACAGTAGTTTTGTTTACACCAGCACCACCACAAACATTTAAGTAATCCATTGAGCTACAGCACTGCAAAGACACAGCATTACTAGTCAGTAGTGTGTAATCTTAGGGAACCATCGTCTTGTATGCAGTCTGTTGACAAAATATGACACTATGCTATACATAGGTCTACTAGTTTGGAGAATTTTGCAGATGAAATTAGAGACATGATTCTTTATGGAGATTATCAGAGTGGGTCTGACCCAATTAGGTACAGCCCTTAAAAACACAGTTTTCTCCAAATGGAAACAGAAGAGGGAATGAAAGACTCGAAAACTGAGGGAGATTTAGTGTACTACTGCTCACTTTGGGGATGGAAAGGGAAACGAGCATGGATTGGAGATAGGGTTCTAGGAGCAGAGAGTAACTTGTGAGAAACAGGTAACAATGAAATAGGGATCTCATTCATACAACTACAGTCAAGTGAATTTTGCCAACAAGAATGAGCCTAGAGTAGGGTTCTTTCCCAGAACCTTCAAGAAAACACTATCTTACAAAACACTGTTATTTAATGAGATCCTGAAAGAGAATCCACACTTATCTTCCTGGATTTCTGACTTAGAGGACTACAGGCTTATAAATGAGTGTTTTCCTAAGACCCTAAGATTGTAGTCATGGCCACACAACATTAGAAAAGTTATACAGGTTCAGCCTTTGTGTTAGGTTTGTTATTCCTCCCCACAAAATATATAGCAGTCGTGCTTAAAACAGAAATGTAAGTTTCCTTTTCTCTCCTTTACCTTATCCAAGTAGACTTTAAAGTCTTTTATTCTATAAGATTTTAATGTGTTATGTATAGTATATACTAGACTGTTTTTTTCTCCTAGTTAAACTAAAAAGTGAAAAGTTTAGGCAACCATAACAGAGAGAAATGGTAATTAAGCTTAGCTTACATTTCTGTTTTCACAAATATTAAGAATTAATTATGCAAATATAACAAACTTCTGTTAAAGAACATAGTTAAGCCAAAATAGGATTTACATTTTTCTAAAATAACCTTGAGTCTTAATGATTCCCTTTCACATAGCCAAGTCCAACCAGTAGTGGAAAAGCTTTAATTTTGCATCTGACTTATAAAGATTCTGTCTCCCTTTTATGATACTTTCTACAGAGTCTCACAAAGATCTGCTAATCTGTTAAAAACACACGTGATAAGCAGGCCAGTTTTTGCAGAGATGCCTGATTATTTTCCTGAAACCCTCCTCCAACTCACTTTTTAATCTAAACAACTTGTTGAGCACCTTGTCTCTGTTCAGCCCCCAAAATTCTGGGTCTCATAGATTTGTGTTCTCTTTGTCCAGGTATGTACCCTGATTTTAAAACAGTCTCTAGCAAACTGTTCTTCACTTAAAAAAGTGAAACAACTTTGTAGATTTTTTTTTTTTAACTTCAAGAACATTTCTGGTAGGTAAAGAAAGAACTATTACAACCATGTCAGGATGGTCTTTCGTTTACAGATATATAAAACTTCATGGAGCTGTGTATTGATAAGGCACCAGGAGAAGGTAGGTCAACACAATCCCTCTGAGACAGGATTTTTGTTTGAAGATAAGTGGGAAAACATTAAAACTATATTGGTCTTTGTTTGTTTCAAAACATTCTTGCAGTGCCAAAAACAAAGACCTTTTGGATTTCACTGTTATTCAAAAACCTTACAAAGGGTACAACATGGCATTTTCTAGGGAAATATCAAGATGCTCCAATGCAATTAAGAAAGCTGCTGCTTTTCAGATTATTGCACAAAACTTCAACATATCGTGACGTGATGTTAAAAGATCTTTACCGTACCACTCAAGAATGAGGTCTCTCATTGTACCTTGTCCCAACCTTTCAGTAACAAATTTTTATCAAGCTTTTCATCAGGTAGGAGGCCTTTTCTTCTCCTGGTGATAAGTTTGCTATTGAGTAACTTGCATCCTGAGTCTTTCGATTAATGGTAGTTCTTAAAATAAAAAAATTACCATTTAATAACCATTTAATAATCAGCACCTTACTGAAAAGTTGTAACTTGTAGTGCAGTATACATTCAATTTTGCTGGAGTCATTCCAGAATTTTTCGTATACTTGGTACAGATGGCACACAAATAAACCAGATTCTTGAATGGCTAGCCCTGGAGAAGAATGTTAATCGTGACAGTGAGTTTTCTTTTTGCATGTTCTTGTTATACTTGTGAAATGACCAAGAATTCTTAAATCCTGATTGTAGTTTCACCATCCTATTAATTGATTTAGACTTAGAATCTCTCTCTCTTTTCTTTCTCTCTCTCTTTCAGCTACATAATTGTAATTATTTAGCACATGATGCTTGCACAGAATCCTTTGCCTTCTTTCTTATTTCATCTCCAAACACTACAATGCTGGACTCAAATATCTTTTGTTGGAAAACCAATAAAACAGAAGAATATAATAAAAAACACATGAGGAAATTGTAAGATAGGAAATTGGAAAAATTCACAAAACAATTAACTTCTGACCTGTACAATCCAGGTTGTATACATATGGGAACAATGATGAAGTGTGAAAGGGAGAGTTAGCTATAGAATGTAAAAATGCTTTGCTCCGATGTAAATTTTCCTCTTGATTTTCTTTTACAGCTGTAGAGTGGATTCTCTCCAATGGATGGTTGTATGAGAGGTCTGATGTTACTGGTCTCGTCTCCTCACCTCTGTGTAATTAGTCTTTCCAGCTGTAAAGTCTTTCCTTTTTGGTCTCAAAAAGTGAGAATGAGCACAAAAAGTGAGAACAGTGCTTTGGCACTCTGCTTTATGAGAATGAAGCTACCTGATTATATGGCTTAGTCATTATTGTCCACTTCTGTGAGTGTTAGGTTCTGGAGCAAAGTAAAGTCATGATTGCTCACAGCTCCCAATACAGCATCTCATCTAATTCAGGAACTCAGGGTAAGAAACTTGATTTCACATCTACTTTGATTAATGGCTAGTATTGATATTTATCAATCACATTTGTGCTAATTATTAGAATTTGACTTTGATATAGGTGTTTGGGTGTGTCATTTTAGTCCTTAAATATAGATAAAACTCATTAAGAATTAATTTATAAAATAATCTGTTTCCTGAATTGTCCAGTAACTATTTGTATTCTTTTAAAACTGAGACACAAAGCTTATTATCACATTGACAACGGGGTTGAAAAAGTCATAATGGTGTGGATGATATTCCACAAATCAAGTAAGAAGAAAAAACAGCAGTTTTAGATAAACAACTTCATCTTTAACATGTGCTGTTCTTGAGTTTTGGGAGCAATACAGCAAAGCCTTCAGTAGCAGAACCTCCTTTATTATTTTAGTCATAAATTCTTTTCTTTTTTTTTGCTTTTTTACCACTTGGAAAGTTATTCAAGCATTTTATGCGATAAGGTTTTATGAAACTCTATACTGTACATATCATTACAACTAAATCTTATTTTACTGTTCTTCTAGAAAAGTGAAATCTCAAATAGTCACTAGATTAATCAAATCAGAGCAACACTCCCTATTCAGGTGAAGCTATGGTGGAACTAAAACTATCAAAACTACACTAAATCACAATATAGTTACTATAACATGAACATCAAAGCAGGATTTATTTGTAGTTGTACACTGGATTCAATCCTGTCATCTACATTAGTCATCTTGACCATCACCAGCTAGTTTTCAAGGTCAGGGTATAGTTAATGAAGTTTACAGTCTTGGCAATTGTCCTAAATACTGTCTGAATGTAAGTTTGTAGATGTAATTAAACTGCAATAAAATTACACGCAAAGCAATATAAATAATGAACAATGTCCACTGTCTTGGCAAATATCCTAAGTACTGTCGGAGATGAAGTTTTGCAGAGATAATTATACTGAAATAAAATTACATGCCAAACAACACAAATACTTGTCAAATTGGCACTCTACAATTAAGCAAAATGTAATAAAAGCTTTCAGGCTAGGCACATGTATTTGTACTTTCACTTGTATTTTCTACATTCCTAATATTTGAACCAAATATGCTATGAGGTTTGCTTTAGAATTATTGATCTACAATTTTCTCAAATCGTATATAAAAACCATGAGTAAAAGTTAAAACAAATTAACAAATAAATAGTTATTACAGACCATTCCAAAAGGACAGGTCACAACCTCTGAGACTGAGGATCAAACATGGAATTTATGAAGCTCTAAAAGTGACTATGAAGCAGAGACAGAGTTGAAAATTTCTGAACCGATAATGGTAACATTTAAATCCCATCTTCACACAATTAGCAAATGTGCTGTACTCCTGGTAATCTTTGACAGAGCTAGTGGTAGCTATTATGAGTCACTCATTCATTGACGATTTCGAGCATGAAATCATAATTAAATGAATATTGCGTACGTTATATCCAAGGAAATAGAAATGCAAGATGAATTTTAGGCATAGTTCCAACACAAGGCTCGCACTGTGCATGGAAGCCAAGTACATGGAAAAATTATAACAGTGCGTAAGTGCAACCAAGAAGCACTGCAATGCAAAACAATAAAAACTCAGTGTGACAAACGCTGTTCCAAGGGAGCAGAGAGGAAGAATGTTTGATTGTGTTTGAGATGTTAGGGTAGGAAGAAGTGACAATAATTCTTGAAGTGTGGTTTGTACAGCTTTTAATCAATTCTACATAAAGGTGGTAGGAAATCATCTTCAGAAGAAGAGAGAGCCAATGTGAAGACACACAATAAGAAGAGCTGGATGCACTGAATCCTAGAGCGGAGTTTAGAAAACATGGCTGTGGAACTCAAGGCCAAGACATTCTGCTAGTCATTCTGCAACCTCATTGACAAGGCAATGGTTTTGAATACACAGGCAAAGTAAAAAAAAAAAAAAAAATGAAAAGAAAAAATAGGAGAAGGGAAAGGAGAAGAGAATGATAGAGCATCAACAATTTTGTAAAACACAACATATGTGAAGGAAGAGGATACAACGATATGGATTGAAAGCTTTTGAATAATGGGAGTTGGAGAGGAATGGAAGGGGTTGAGTGAATCGAAGTAAAGTATACTCACAGCAGGGGTACGTGAGATGCCCCTTTGAATACACTGACTTAGAAAATAATGAAAGACATGACTGCACAATGCGTGTGGGGACACCAGGAGGGGGAGGGTGAACGAAAGAGACTGAGGTGAGGGAATATGGTTGATGGACTCTGTATACCTACACAAAATAGAACAATGAAACGTCTTTCAATCGACTGAAGTGGAGGGGTCACGGGGGAGAGTTGGTGGGTAAGATGTAAGCCTGTTCACAATTTTCACAATCTGTACAATGAATAGATCTTAATAAAAAATTTGAAAGAAGGAATAGAAATGAAAACAAAAGTGAAAGAGACTCTAAAAAACTGCCAGTTTCATAATTTTGCAAGTAAGATAAAGAAATAACAAAAATTTTATTTACACCATTATCTCAAAACTGGAGTTATTCGAGAAGCACAATAGTAATGTAAGAATAGAGAATGGCTTGATAAGTTGAACACAGTAAGTATTATGCACAACTTGTGCCATTATTCTTTTTGTTCTGTTCTGTCTAAAGACAAGTAAAAGCTTCATCAGGGTTTTGGGAATCACTAAGGGGACTTAGAAACATGAAATCTGGGGCAAAATTTTAGTTTATTTTTATCAATTCTGTCATAGTGGAAGAAAGTATGACGTGGGACAAGATTACTTCTTTATTTCACAAATTGTTAAAATTGCATTTGGGTAAAGTTTGCTCTTCCAAAAACCTTAACTTTTATTAGCCAGAGGGTATAATTTAAAGCATCAACTTTTGGAACTAAATTATTTGCGTCAGAGTCATTAATTTACCATCTTCTTCACAAGGACAAACTCCCTGTTTAAAATCATTAACAATATAATAGAGATCACATAGAAAGATTTTTTTTTTGCTTTTTTTTATTATTGTTGTGCTGTGTGGGGTTACATTGTAGCGTTTTCAAAGGTTTTTATAAGGCATCAAATATATCATACTTAATTCACCCCTCACACACTGTTCTCTTTCATACCCTTCCCCTGAAACCTGGAACAGTTTCAACAGGTATCATTTTTGCATTTTCAAAACCATCTACTATGTAGTAGAATGCTTGTGATATTTGGTTAAGTATATAAAAATCAATACATTCTTATACAAAAACAAATCCAAATCAGCCCTCTTGACTGTTTTCACTGTAAACTAGATAAGAGACTATTGTTCTTATCCTCAATCATTTTTAAAGAACGTGTTACTGAGCTTACTCCATGGACATTTGCGTTATGTTCTCTGATAACTACCTAACAGAAAATGAATCTCAACTTCTGCATAGACTTTGACTGTTCTGTGAAGTTCTCATCCACAGGCCTAATTACTCAAGAAGAGCGGAAGACAAGGTGTGCAAATTAGGATGCATTGTTATAGTTCTGTGCTCCTTATGGAACTGTGAAAATGGATGCACAGTATTAAATTCTATATGCCCAGTGAAGAATTGTTATTTAAAATAACTCCTCTAGCTGTGAAATTTTCCACATTACCCATGGCACAATATAAAAATGGCTAATATTTGGGAAATGAAAGTCAACATGACTGTGGACTTATTGTTAAAATATATGAAGAATCTCTGTTTTGGCTTGAGTTTGACTTCTAACTTTCATAATTAAAAATACACATAAGAAGGATGATATTTCCAAAAATATTCCAGTATTTTAAGTCTGCTCTATCTGATAAAAGGTAAGGCAGTGATTTGTGATTACCAAATGCTACTACTGGTGGCCTCCAAGAAAGTAGATCACTGTCATACTGTACAATGTGAAATTGTATTTTACTTACAATTAGTTATCAAAAATATAGCTCAATAAAAATGAAAGCAAAAATTTCTGATGTCCTCAATTCTAGAATTTTCAGCACACCTAGATTTTTAAGTGAGTTGTGATAAATAATACTTCCTTATATACTTTTTGTATGAATTATTATAGTTAATAGCTTATGTTTCCATCTTTATTTCTATTCATAAATAACAGGCTTTATAAATTCAATAAACTAAGTGATTATTCATAGGAGTAAAACATTATTTTGTGAAATTAGCTATCATGAGGAGAAATAGGAAATATTTTCCATTTCTTAGAATTCTGCTGACTTAGAATGAAAAATAACACAACAGCTGTCAATGAATTTTAATGTCTAATTTGACAAAGAGCCTTGGTGGGAGCTGGTGCCAAATGACTTTTCTTCCTTTCTAGAAATGCACTCTCCCAAGGTGGCCTTAGCTTCTCTTATACTTTAATTTGATCTAAACTCTTAGAAATAATTTTCAACCAAGAGTTTTAATTGTTAATCTACTCAACTATGCATCACAGGTTCTAGTAACATAGATATGAATATATGCACTTGCGAGGTAAATAGAATTTATAATAGAATTTATGTTTTATAAAATATGTTTTTAGCATAGTTATTTAATGTGATGGAACAGACATACTCTTTTTTACAATATGCATTAGAGAATGAAATGGAAGGTTGAATGACCACTATTTAAATATAAAATTGTATATTATACCATCATGAGGTCCTCTTGTTCTCTCCAGTAAAAAAATAGCTAAATATGAACCTGAGCAAGAGCACCTTCATACCTGCAAAATATCACCAACAGGCTGCTGAAACACAGGGCCATAGCTTGTGTGGATTCCACAACAGATAATTAGGGATCCCAGTCTAGAGCCTGGGATGTCACGATTAGGACATTGCTGATTCAGCTCCTGGTGAGAGAGATCCTCTTAGTTCATGGTTGGCTGCCTTCTTGTTTCACATAGTAGCTGCCTTATCTTTTTATTCTGGAATCCCCATACTCTTGCCTCATTTAAACCTAAGTGGAAGTAGGGAAGGCCCCAAGTCCAAATACTATCATTTTGGAGATTAGGACTTTGACACAGAAACTTTGCAAGGACACAACAGTATACACACCACCACCACCCCCTCACACATAATCCTTAATTAATAAAGTTGGTTAATTTTTTAAAATGTATTTAACTGGAAAATCTTTGAGCTACTCAAAGATAATTCAGAAATCATATCATTATTTTTCTGAGAAATTTACAAATTAACATAAAAGGGCCTATGTCATTGGATATATTATAAACCTAGCAGTCTAATAATTACATTTGGGGGAATTTCCAGATTGACTTTCTCAGGTTAACAGAAATGAGGATTTGCAAAGAAGAATACTAAGAAATATATGCATTTAAAATTTGAAGTGCTAATGGAAGTTACTTCCCTGATATAGATTGTAAGCGGATTCACATTCTGGCGTTTCTTACGTGCAAATCCTTTTTTATAGAGGGTATTTGTATGTGATTCTTTGATCAAAACACAGTGACAAAAATAGATCATATTTCATTATGACAAGCATTCTCAAAGCAAACTACTTAAAATATTGGTGGATTATATTGCAACAGGGCAAAAACATATCAGTGTATAAACATTTACGTCTTTCCTACTAACTCCTGCCTACAGAGGAGGTGCCTTTTATTTTAGCCTAGTTGCTAAAGAAAGAAATGCAGAAAACAACAACAAAAAAAAAGCCAGATCAAATTGAAAGTGAAGGAGAATTTAAGGCAATGCAAGAAATCAGCTTTTGACATACTGCAAACGTACAAACACGAGGAAAGTAGGCAGTAGGGATTTCTCAGGAATACTGTTGTAGTAAATAGGGTTAGTATTAATTAGGAAAATTAAATACAAATGAAGTTTCATTTAAATTTTTGGTCATTAATTTGAAGTTGTGAAGAAATTATTCCATGTTGTTCAAACTCTGACAAAAAACTTATGGGGCCAAAAATATTGTATTTACCAGTCTCTGATTAAAACTATTTTTTGAGTAATATAATACATGATAAGGTAGTTATTTAACAACTTGAAAAGCCAGAGACAGTGTGAAAATAATCTGAAGTTGTAGTTGCAAATTAAGAATAACTATTAGAAGTTGAATACCCTAGCTAGAAAAATGAAACTGTGTGTAGCATAATACAACCTAAAACTATTCTGCTGGAAATGAAAAATGAAAAAATAAGATGTTTTTCCTAACTTCCAAAGACCCCTGAAGTATTAGAAATTATGATCCTCAAGCTAGGAGGAGAAACCATTTTCAGGATTGGTGACATCAGTACAAAGTCTTCCCTGACTCCACAATCAAACAAATGGCTCTCCTCCAGGTTTTCAAGCTTTGGTGTAGGAGAGAGCAATGGATGACTTGATGCCGCTTTTGATGCCTCCATGGTAAGAATTTCTGATGCTCAGAAAGGGGCTGTATTTAAACATGAACTGGGCAACGTTGCCACAGAGACTGTGTCTGCAACCAGAGTTTCAAGAATTCAGTCTCTGAACACAACTGCTGCATGGTATAGACTGTGTTCAAGGTAAAGTGATTTTTGAATGGAATTGTAACATCAAGTAATATGTCATTAACCAGGGAAGCAGTGCAGTAGTTACACAGTAAGCAAACCACTGCCAAGTATTAATGGCCTTAGATTGAAATCTCAGAGCTTAAATTAATATGCAGGAATAATCAGTAATAATGGATTTAGCTATGACCCAGATTGCCTGAATATTTTATGATGGTTGAAGAAGAAAAGAAGGCAATTCCAGATAATTATCATATGTCCTATAGGCATATGACAAGAATTGAAGCTCATACTTAAGACGAGCATGGTCTGAGAAGTACACTTGTAATTGCAACAGAATTTTGGAGCTGAAATTTTGACAAAGAAATTGAATAGACAGGAATAAGGAAATTCCTATGTAACACTGTAAAAACAGTGACCATCCACAGACCATCCTATGTTTTGGCTTTGTTTTAGCAATGACTTGATGACTGCTTCTTGTGTATTGTCATTCACCTTATTGTCACAAACCCTTGCTATCCAGAAGGATGGCCTGCACACTGGTGTTTGCCTTGTAGGAAGTTGGATATTTCAAGCCTTAACCCTGGAAAGAAGGTACTCTGGTTGACCCAGTCAAATGTAATATGGCAACAGTTACTTAGAAACTAGCAAATAGGGTTCACTTCTAGAATCAAAAGAGAAGCCCGGTAACCTTGTTTGTGAATTAGGAGTTCTCATCACTGACAATAGAAATGGGACTATAAAAACATATTTAAAACAATGTGTCAGTGATTTTAAAATTATATCTTTATCTGCCTAATTTCTTTCCTGATACTTTCCAACAAATTTCACCAACTTAAAAGATGTGAATAAGTATAAATATGATTTCACAAAGTAGATAAGCCCCAAATCCTTTTTTTAGAATTGTATAAGTAATAATTTCACATATAAATAAGGTAGTAAATACATAAAAATTAATTTTATGGATGAATTTTATTTAAAAAGCAGAATTTATGGGGACAATCTAATGAAGGGAGTTTCTTGTCATCTGTAGCACTCAAAGTCCAATTAGGGAACAAAGCATTATAACAGTGTGAACAGCTGTCTAATATAAAGAATTATTAATTTAACAGGGGATTGAAATAATGTGATGTTGATTAGTAAAAGGTAAATAAAAGAGCAAAAAAGCATAGGAATCACAAGTAAAAGGAGCAGACACTAACCCAATGGCTGATGGATGGGGAGAACACTGAGAAAGAGTCTCTGCCCCATCAGAGTTTAAAGATATTATTGAGAAAGATAATGCCATAAATAACTGGATGACAGCATAGGCGAGGCTAAGGCACTTTGTTGGCAAAATCCTGCCATCTGACATGCCAGGAAAGCCATCCATGGAGAAGTGCTAAGTCTGGGTACTTGCTAGAGAGCAGCCAAAGTGCTACAGGAAAACGTTGTGTTGGTGGGGAAGTATCTCAGCACCATGATGATGAAAAATGTTGAAGAAACAGAAAGGCACCAGTGTCCCAATGTGAACTGCAGAAAGCTGATGCTAGAGATGCCACCCCCCCATCTCTTATGAGAGTACTGAGAAGAGTACCCAAGAAAAAGAAACAGCTTTCTCTTCCAGAACCTTCTAATGACAAAACCTGATATTGTGTGAGCTGACACAGAAAAAAAAATAACCACCAGGGACAAATCTATTATGACAGAGCAGGCAGTCAAGGATGAGTGTAGTACTAAGAGGTAACGGATCCATCAGTGGCACATCTTATTATCAAAGGTCCATGGATCTTAAAGATTTTCATTTACCTTACTTGATTATTCTTTTACTCAGCTTCAATTGTCTAGCCAATTTCCTTACACTCTATGGAGTATTTGGATCTAGAACTTAATACAATTTAATAGCATTTTTGGAACTTGTATTTTGAATGTACACATAGTTTTGGTTTCTTCATTTACTCTGCTCTTCAAGTTCTTCTGTTTTTAAATTTTTTTCTTTATTCATTTATTCATATGTGCATACATTGTTTGGGTCATTTCTCCCCCCTGCCTTCCACCCCCTTCTCCTGCCCATCCCCACTTGCTTCCAGGCAGAACCTGTTCTGCCCTTAACTCTAATTTTATTGAAGATAACACATAAACATAATAAGGAAGACAAAGCATTTTTGCTAGTTGAGATAAGGATAGATATACAGAGAGATTCTTAGCATTGCTTCCACGCACAAGTGTGTTACAAGCTGAATTGACTCATCTACCTAAATGTGATCAATATCAGATTGCTTTCATTTCTTCCCAAATAATATTTTTAAGAAAGAAAATGTACTTGGGTATCAGTCCCACTTAGAAAGTGATGGACAAGTTCCTAAGGAATTGAATGATTTACAGATTGCTTTATAATGAGATTTTTGGGCCTGGTACAATTGATTTAAGGTGGTAGAGAAAAGCAGATACTCATCTGCATACCATGACCGTGAAAGGACAGTTATTGAAGATGATTGTGATAAAAACATTTATTTCATATGCTATATCAGATATTAATGGGCCATGCCAATTTGGAGTGAGGTTGATGATAGGAACAATTGCCCAAAAAAGAGATAGTTCCTTAGAAATTAGAAGAATAATGCTATAGTATGCAAATTTATTAAAAAATGTTAGTCATGGTCTTTATCCTAAAAAGATAGCCATTTCACAGCATGCTGTTTTGTTCCCTAAATATTACAAAATTCCTTCTTTTGTGTTTTTTTTTTTTTTTGTGGAAATTTGAACTCTTAATTCAGAGAGTTGGAAGATAAATTTGGAAATTGTTCAAGTTATTTTCATGGGTTGCTAAATTAGAAACATATTGTTTGAGAAAAATAGTATTTATGTTTAAGGACATATTAAACAAATTGGAGTGAGATTGAAACATATTTTAAGGTATTGAGTTAAATACTTTTAGTAACAAAGGAAATTACATATGCAAAAAGAATCTCAATGGTCATCTACAAATAAAAGTATTTTATTAAAATATGTAAGTAGAATCAAAAGTTAATACATCGAATTATCAAAAGTATAAGGGACATGAGAGCTTCAGTTTTATTTAGAAAGATCCTTTCTATAGCTTTCTGCTTTAATTAACATTTGTTGTTGAGGAAAGTTCCTGTTATGGTGGTTAATATTGTATTTGAATCTTTGAGGCCAAATCTGTCTATATGAAGAGCCAGAAATGTAAGCACCATATAATAGACTGAAGGGAAAATTCTTTCTGTCCCCAAACACTTTTATTTGAAGCATGTTGTGATATGTGATACAATTCATCTGTATTCTAAGAAGCAGTGTAAACCTTTCAAAGCTCACAGCTTCTCCTAAGTTCATAAATTACACTTTCCTCTGCTTGTTTTTCAAAGTTTAAAGACTATCTCACATAGTATATCTTACAAAGCATTTTTTTTCCCCCTAACTATGGTTGTCTGTAAACAAAAGAAACAGTCTGTGGCAATTTTTAATAAAGTTGAGGTTATTTTAGGGATCTCAGGGAATTAAATAATTAAACAGAAACTTTAATACCCAACACCAGAAAGGACATAAACCAGAAATTTAAGTGTGTGAGGATCTATGGATAAACAAAGCATATTTCTCTATAGCCCTACATAATATTATACAATATATGAAAAAAAACCCAGTAATTCTCTAAAAAAAGATTTCAGTGTGCTTTTTTCTAAAAGAAAGGTGACTACACACTGGGTAATTGAAACACAATAAACATCTACTGTAATCCATATATTCATGCTCAGCAATTTCAGACTAGTCAGTGAGTGAACATGGAAGAAACTTAACTAAGAGAGAAGTTTTATATTTGTGGAAACTTATGCTTTTAAGATGAATTACAAATTTAGGAAAACATTCCACTACCTTGGTCCCCAGATTTACTTATAAATGTTTGTTGGTAGTTTTATTGTTGATTTCAGATACTTTCTTTTTTAACTTGATGGAGTTCTTATCTATCTCATCTCTTCATCCTGATTTTTATATGTCATTGAGAACCAATTAAAATGCCCTTCATCCATCCTTCCACAGACACAGGTGAAAATTACTAGCATTTAATTTTAGCACATTGGTTTATCTATCCTTTCAACAAGTGATTATTAAATGTCTTCTCTGCATTTGCCATCATGATAAGTGCTGGAGAATCATCAGTCAGCAAAACAAATGAAAATTCCTTCTGTTGTTCTTAATAAAAGGAAGCTGTTTGTCTAAATATATGTTAATTATTTATTGCTCAATCATGTAGCAATAATTGTTTGAATAGCTATTAGAATTTTACAACTAGTCAGGCTTTTGTAAATTTTAGCACTTACAGTGTGTAATGATGATGAAGAAAATCAGTTTGTAGCAATGATATCTAAAATTAGAGACTTATGGAGTGAGTGGCATGGTTTTCTTTCTACGCTGAGAGACGAATAAATTTGCTCCCTCTCTGAACTATCTAGGTAACCATATTTTAAACTCATTGTGATATCTCTTCCTTTTACATTAGCACCTATATTGTTTTCCCCAGTTGAGATACATGAAATAAAACAACAGATTACTCAGAATATAGTCATATGACTTTTATGTAAAAGCAAAGGTTATGTTCAGGGGGTAGAAAATGCTTATATGCATGGGGTGTCCAGTAGACATTCCACAACATGGGTCTAGCCAGCCCCGCAAAGAACTTGGTCACAGCCTTGTGCTTGACAACATTTCTCAAGGAACTTCTCCCCAGTAAGCTTCAGAATAAGGCATGTTCTCAGCTTCCAGAAAGAATTACTTCCAACTGGAACTCCAATCTGTAGGGCATCCTTAATGAATAAGTAAGAAGAACTTTCCTCTCCCTGGGCATGGGAGCAGGAGTTAAGACTTGTTAATGCATTGTTAAATACTGTTAAATCACTGTTAGTTAAGGTTAATGGTAAGTCTTCATTATAAGCACCCCTTTTAATGTTTATTTTTACTTTAAGCAAGCTAGGATGTTGGGCTCCTGGACAATTTGTCTCCCTAATTGAGAGCTGTCAGTCCCTTTTCTGGATCCCCAGCTGCCTTAAGTGAAGGACAATCAGCCAAGTAGTTAGTCAGCCTGCTCTCATGCTAGCACTGGCTGACTTGAACACTTCCTGGAGCCCTTGGTAAGGCTACAACTGTGTGTTACTGAAGCACATCTCTGACTTGTCTCAGCAATGACAATTTTGAGCAATTTGCGCTGGACTTGTTTGCCATCATAAGCCTCTGAACTCTGGATGACCCTGCAGCCATTTTCACCCAGGCCAGAGGGGAAACACTTCTCCTTGTGGCCCAACAGAACTCCTGTCCCATGACTGGTACAGCATAGTTCCTTAGTTGCATGAAGGATTGTGTGATTGATACAGGTACCCTTGCCACATCCCTTCGTGGCAATATAAACTGGCTGTTTGGCTGACTTTGGGAGCCAATCAAGAGGAAGACACAATCCTCTGCTACCCTCTGGTGTTGCAACACTAGGCCCAATAAAAGGCTCCAGTAGTCTCTTCTTGCCTACTTTTGAACTTTATCACTTGTAGAATGAGTGAGCTGGTAACTTGAAGAGAGGATGGACAGTGGAAGCAGAAGCAGAGTTGGAGTGTTGAAGGAATAGCTGCAGTGAAGGCAGAAGCAGACATTATCCCAGTGGAAGCTGTGATAACAATAGCAGTAGTGATGATAGGGTAGTTGAAGTGTTTCAGAAAATAGCTGGGGCAGAAATGATGGGGAGGCAGGGAACACAGCGACTAATGGAGAGTGAAATGCTAAAGAAAAGAAACTGTGGGCCATGGTGCCTGGAAGAATTCCAGAGAACTCCCAAACCTTAAGGTTCAATGTGTCAGACACCCAAGAGCTAAACACTATCCTCTGGCAAAAGCTGTGCAGCCCAACATTCGAGGCCAGAGAGCTGTGACACTTACCTCTGTTGGGCTGAGGGTCCCAGTACCCAGTTCTGTATAAGAGAGGTAACACTAGAAGGTATCATAAATTGCTACTTGCTGTTTTCGACTGTAGCAGAAGCCAAAGTTCTGGGTCTGAAAGTTGTCTAAAGCCCAAAATGATATGTCTCTAATCTGAGTGCCTAAAACTACAAATCTATGACATCTAAACCCTGATGCATTGAACCCATAACTCCCAGGGCTTACAGCTATATGCTTTATAGTCTGTCAGTCAAACCCTAACGCTTGGGTACTCACGGGCCTGAGATTCCAGTGCTAGAAAAACTTCTCCTTGGCTATCTATTATACCTGTCAGTGTAGAAGTAAAGGACCCCAACAGCTGATTGGTAATTCTTTCAGGTGTTCTGCATGCAGTACTACTGAAGCCCTATAACTTCCTGAGAGACCTTGATCCTCTCAACTGGCCTAAAGTTTGAGGTCTTTTATCAGGCATAGTAGGGTGCTCACACCAGCCCTGGAATCCATGGGTATATGCAGCCTGCAGCTTGACTCTGAGAGCAGCTCAGATAAACCACCATGCTTGCATTATTTATTTTATAGTTTCTTTTAAGTGAAATATATATTTGGTCAATAAATTATTTCTTTGATTCTAAAGGAAGAAACAATTTAAAATGAACCTAGAATGTACCATTCATCCATTGTTTCCTTACAGATATTTGGATATCTAAAATATACCAGGCTTCCAGTTAGGTAGTGAAGGAAAGATGAGCAAACTGTGGTTATTCTATATCCTCAGGGAAAACAATTAGAAGGTAACACAAACTACAATGAGGGATATGACACTGTACATTCAACCTCCTCCAAAGTGCTCTCTTTGCTTTTTAGTTTTTGGCTAACTAATAGAAAGGCAATATACAGTGTGGTCTTTATACAGTACACTGTGTTATAAATAGTAAAATATGTACAAAAGTATCACTCCACTAGTAATGATGGCAGCAAATAACATAACACCTTCTTCAAAACATCATTATGGCCGTTGTGCACCAAGAAGTTACTGTGAACAACAGTTGTTTGGGATTATCTATTCAGTATAATACCTTATTGTACATAAAACACATGAGAATTCCACTTTTTAGGTTACAAACATATTTCATTCAAAAAGGGCTTTTAATGCTACTATATATTACTAATACAGCATAACAATCTGATTCATCTCAAAATATTTTGGAGAAGGTTACAGACCTCTTTTAAATGAAGAGACCCACTTAGGTTTTCTTCATTCAGGAGGTGTCCTGGCTCTGTGCTGACTCTACCGAGAAGAGCAGCAGGGTGAGCTCATTTCTTTGTCCCCAAATTGAGATTTGACTGCCTTTTGGTGGAGAGTGTCTTACTGCTCATCAGGCATTATGCTATCTTGGCGAGCACCACAGGAGAGTCATCAAGGGGATACTGCTGATTGCTATGCTGCACTTAGCACTGATAAATGTGCAGATGTGTAGAATATTAAATGACATTATTAGCAATCAACATATTATGCCATTTAGTTTCTCTGTATGATCAAAAATTAGCAAAAATTAATCAAATATTTTTTAGATCCTTTTCATTCCTTTAATCCCATTTCCCAGTTAAGTGGAAGGTGACTAACATTAAGTGAAATCATCATAGCACTGTGCTCTATTCCTGTTCTCCTTTGGAATAAATGAGTATCAGTAATCTTAAGTGAAAACAATTTCAGAAGCTTACTAGACAAAGTTTGCAGCAAATGGAAATTTTTCAGGTCAATAAAATTGACAACCAGCACTTTAGAAAAATAAAATGTTCATACTGAAGTCTTCATCTAATGATAAGTGAAAATATAAAATAGATATCATTTTATAATTCCTTCTCATTAAAATTAACTTGTCAATTTCCATCAATTTTTATGAAATACATGAGAATTATTCCCATATTGTATAGATATATCCTGATTTATTAAATTTACTATTGGACAGCAGATGAGTAAATATCTTGAAACCCGTTGAGTGGACATGTGTCATTTTACTCTCAGTAGTTATGATGATAGAAAGCATTATAAATATAAGCAAAATTCATTTTAGAGTCTAGGGCTTCTAGGATATACATGAAACAGCAGAAAATTTGAGCAAAAATTGGAATGAAATTTTGTATCTCAGACAGAAAGTAAATGTTTATATTTAAACTTGTTGAATTAAACTATTGGAACATTAGACACATCTTTGAGTGTCAGTCAGCTGATGATCAACCAACAAATACATGCCCTCTCTGTATCCAAGGAGATAAAAAAATCTACCAGTGCTCAAGTCCTTTATATAAAATAGCATGGTGTTAACATATAACCTGCATTATATACAGATAATGTTCTGGACATAATCAATATTATGATAATTTACAACTGTTTGTCTCAAGACTGTCCTGAACTTTGACTTATAATTATAAAATGCTTATTCTTCCACTTGTGTATGTCTAATAAGCATCTTACCATGGACAAAACTGACATCTGACACAAAAAGTCTCAGAGAGTACCACTCACATTTCTATCAAAGTAAAGAAAAAACAAGTATTTTACAAATGATAATTTCTGAGCCTATCAAAAGCTAAATAGTAAGAGCCATTAAAAGAAAAAATTCTTGAGATTTCACCACCATAGCTACTCATTTCCATGTGGCTTGACTATACCATCTGTCTCTTCATATTTGGTGTAAATTACCTCCTGTCTTAGCAAGGACCAAACTTCTATTTACTCATTCATTTGAGAATATTGCTCCATGACCACTCCTCTCTCATATGCAGTGTCAGTTTTGCACGAGCTACAGGCTCTTCCCCATAATTCTCAAACCAGATGTTATTTCTTCTAAAATCACTTTAGTTGATGTTTCTCTATGCTTCTTATCTTTTCATTTTTAGCACAAATTCTCACAAGAGCTCCTCAGGTTTTGATTCTTATTTTCTCATTGCTTACTTATCCTCTGATCTATCCAATCAGAGTATTTGGGTTACACCACAACTATACTTAACAAAGTGAACCCAACTGTCAAATTTCAATCTTCTTTTACCTCATCAAAATCAGCAACATTTGACCAAACTAATCATTTCTCTTTGAAAAACTATATCAGTCAACAGTCTAAAATATTGTTTCCTACCATTTACTTTGTGGCTTCTATATTGTCTCCTCAGTTATTCTAAGCATTGAAAGTACTCAGGAGATTAATCCTTGGGGTTTTAATATTTTGTATGTATCAATTTCCTTGGCAATTTCCTCTATTTCATGGTCTAAGTACAGTCAATGTGATGATAATTCACAATTGTTTACCTTAAGACTGGGACACTGTCATAAATCTCTGACTTATAATTATGTGACCCTTACTTTGCTTCTACATCTGTATATCTAATAAGCATCTTAAAATGGACAAAACTGACTTTTGACATACAAAGCCACAGAAAATTTCACTCACATTCTCTCAATGAAAAGAGAAGCTTAGTAATCTAAAAAACAATCATAATTTCTGAGCCCATCCAAGAAACGAGGCAAAATGATTTACAAAAGATGTCAAAGCTTCCTAAAGAACGATGAAACTATTTAACCACTGGCAGAGAATGAGATAAAGAGCTCATTATAATATGAGCTGATAAGAAAGCAAAAACAACTAAGATTCTAATAAATTCATTAATGTAAGAATTGAGCTACCATGGCATTTGAATCTCTGGAGTCCTAGATATGAAAAGAGTCTGCAAATACTGACTGAACCATTGCTATTCTACTCCACACTAATGGGGAATGCTGGGGACAGTGACCTGCTGTGGAGATGGTCAAGGTATTCCACTTAAATGAGGTCATTACAGTGGGCTCTAATCCACTGTAAGTACTGCCTTCATAACAAGGGGAAAATGTAGGCATACCCACACAGAAAAGGGGTCATTTGAAGGTTAGAATTGTCTTTCCACAAGTCAAGGAACTACCAAAAACTAGGGAAGAGGCCTGGAACGGGTTTTTGGAGAAACGAGGCACAGAAAATCTTGGAATTCTAGCCTCAAAAACAGTGAGAATAAAACTTCCTGCTGTCAAGGCCACTCAGTTTGTATTGACTTCTTATAGCAGCCCTGATACACTGGAAATGGTGTAAACATAAACTTATGTATCAGCTGACTGGAAAAGAGAGGACAGAAACAGTTCCATACATATATGGTGATGCTTTCTCAATGATGTCAAGACATTTTAGAACAATCATTTTTTTCTTGTTTTTGGTTTATTTTTCATTTATTCATATAGTCATATGTGCACACATTGTTTCTGCCATTTCTTCCCCCCTGCCCTTTGTCCCCTACCTCTCCCCTCACCAACCCATCTTCCAGGCAGAACCTGTCCTGAACTTTTCTCCAGTTTTGTTGAAGAGAAGACATAGCAATAATAAGAAAGACATAATGTTTTGGCTAGTTGAGATAAGGACAGCTATACAGAGAAATTCCTAGCATTGCTTCCATGCACAAATGTATTACAATCCGAATTGATTCATCTCTACCTAACTTCTTCACTCCTTCCTGGTCACCTTACCATAGTGACCTCTGTCATTTTAAGGTTACTGTATTAGCTCCTCTGCAGTGGGGACATAAAACTCTTTCAAGTTTTAAGTTTCCTACCTTTCCCTATTCTTCCTTTATATGTTCTCCCCTTAGTATGTGGTCCATGTCCAATAATATTACTGAATTTGTTTTAGGTCTAAAGTCTGCACGTGAGGGAGAACATACGATTTTTGGCCTTCTGAGCCTGGCTAACTTCACTTAAGATGATGTTCTCCAGTTCCATCCATTTTCTTAAATGACAAGGTTTCATTCTTCTTCATGGTTGAGTAAAATTCCATTGTGTATAAATACCACATTTTCTTGATCCATTCATCAGTAGTGGGGCATCTTGGCTGTTCCCACAACTTGGTTATTGTGAATAGGGCTGCAATAAACATTGGTATGCAGGTGCCTATGGAATAACCTGAGTCACATTCCTTTGGGTATATCCGCAGGAATGGGATTGCTGGATCAAATGGCAGATCTGTTTAGTTTATTAAGAAGCCTCCATATTGTTTTCCAAAGTGGTTGTACTAGCTTACATTCCCACCAGCAATTATGAGGGGTCCTTTTTCCCTGTATCCTCACCAACATTTGTTGTTCGTGATGTTTTTGATGATATCTATTCTAACAGGGGTGGAATCTTAATGTGGTTTTGATTTGCATTTCCCTTATAGCCAGAGATGGTGAGCATTTTTTTCATGTGTTTTTTGGCCATTTAGACTTCTACCTTTGAAAAAGTTCTGTTTAGTTCAGTTGCCCACTTCTTTATTGGTTCATTGATTTTGTGGGAGTTTAGTTTTTTGAGTTCCCTGTTCATTTTAATAAGCCATGTTATATAATTAGATAATTCATAAGGAAAGAAATTATCTTCAACATTTACTTCATATAAAAATTATCTCGAATACACCATAAAGAGCTAAAATCATGGATTTCTAAAATAAAAAGGAAAGACATGGGGATATCTTTTTAACCTTGTCTTAGGCAGAGATTTCTTATATCAGACCAAGAAATATGAGTTATAAAAAAAAATTTATAAAATTAATTTCAACAAAAATAACATTGATAATTTGAGAATTTCAGAGGCAGAAAACCAGATTTCATTTTTATTACAAAAATGAAAAAAAGCACATACTAAGACTGGCAGTGTAGACTTGAAAAATACATATCTGATGAGTGACTTTTATCTAGGTCATATCAAACAACAGCAAACGAACAAAGGCTGACAAAAACGGGCAAAATGTGAAAGAGACTTCACAGTAGAAAATATACAAATGGTCATAAGTACATGTAAAAAACCCCAAACATCAAAAAATGTGAATTACCTTGGCAGTTATGCACCACTACATAAGCATTAGGGTCAAAACATCACCGGGTAAATATCTTTTATGTGGTCACAAGGTTTTCAAGTGAGAAAATAAAGATTCAGACCTGGAAAGGTAGTAACAGTAATAAAGGAAGGGTCCTGAGCAAAGCTGCTGTGGTTTGGATAAATTTCCCCCAAAGGCATGTGCTGAAGTCTCAGTCAACAGCCTGTGCTACTATTTGCCAGCTGTGGGATCGTCACAGGATAGGTCCCCTGGGAGGAAGTCATGCTATGGCATGTGTCTTTAAGGGCACAGTGGGACGCCCTCCACCCATTCCTCTCTTTATGCCTCCTGTTTGCCAAGAGGTGGAAGCATTGTGTACGAAGTGCACCCTACCATGCTGTGTTATGTGCCACAGGCTCAAAAGCAATGGGATCACTTGACTGTGGAATGAAACCTTCAAAGCAAGGAGTCACAGTAAACCTTTGTGCTTTTTAAGTTTATTTGTTTCAGGTATTTGTTACAGAAAGCTAACACATGTCAATGAGGTTGCAGTTCAAGAGAGACTCAACTCCATGTAAGTAAAATCAGGAATGCTTTCCCCATTGAGTGAAAATGATGAATGAGGAGACTAGAACTGAAACTAACCATGAAATTGAGGGTGGTATAGGGATCTCTAAAGAATTACCAGATACTGAAGAAGTTTCTTTTATCACTAATGGGGAAAGGTATCCTAATATGCTTATATTTGTTAAATATATGAATAAATCTATACAATAAAGAGACAAGCAAGAATAATAAAAGGCCAGAAATGGCTAGAAAAGGCAAGAGAGAATGGATATTGAGAAGTTAGTAAGATTCAAAAAATATACCATACTTGATATATTTTTCATCAGTAAATACATAACAGGAGTAGCTGAAACTTTCTTGCTTTTCATGTAAAATGTTATACTATAAAACTTCTACTATTAGAAAGCAAGCTACAATTGGGTTTCAGATAACAAATAGAAATTTAATAGGAAATTTAGTTACCATAGAATATTGTAGTACATAAATTTCAAACTGTGTTTCAAAGGGAGAATTGAAAAAAGTAGACATGAAAGTGACATTATCTCTCTATCTTCCATCAAAACTATTTATTTTTATGTATTATATAAAGGCTCACATTTTACATAAAATTATACTCTACCCCAGAGTAAAATCCTATCATTTATTTTTAAGAACAATAATGAGACTTTATTAAACACACAGATACAAAATTTGACAAAACCAAATACCTGTGACTACTTTAAAATTACTTTAATAAAAAAAAACATTTTGAATCAGTTCAACATAATAGAGTTCTTTCTGTTATCTGTTAGTAGCAAACATGAAGATCGTGTGAAATTACCTATCAAGATAATGAATTATTTTCCTTCCTCTGCTTACAAAGATGATCATGAATATATTGGGCATACCTCAGGAGATCTCAGGTAAGTTACCAACATAATATCTGACTCTTAATAACTAAAAAATAAGAAAATCATTGAATACATGACATAGACTGAAGATAGTTGCTATTGGGAAATTGTTTCTATTGATTTGCCCAATATAGCACAGATGTAGCCTCTTTCTTTTCACAATTCTTTGTTACTTTCATTTAGTTGGTATTTTTTGCTAAGACCTATTACGCTGTGGTAAAATGTTTGCTTGATTATCAAGGTATTACATTACATTGTGACATGTGTCTCTTTGCCTGCTGCATTTGCTTTCAAGACGTTTTCATTAGAATAGAATCCCCTCCTCTTCCGTCCCTCTCTCTCTCTCTCTCTCTCTCTCTCTGTCTGTCTTTCTCTCCCTCCCTCTCTCTCACACACACATACACACAAATAGATAAAAATGGAGAAAATGGCTATTGTGTAGCTAACCAGAATTGCCTCTCACAAGATCCATTTGACATATAATTTCTTTCTTTCTGTTTAACCAAACCCTGTACTTTCACCATCGAAGGTAATGATGGGCACCAGTTTAGACTTGCAATCATGGAATCAAAGCGTAGGAGATATTCCAAAGTTACTGTCCAGAAAGCCAGAATTAAGGGTAGTTAAAGTGAGACTACTAGAAAAATGATTTTCACTCATATGAAGGTCAATTGATTGCTTTAAATCAGCAATCTTTTATTTTCTTTAACTCATATTTATACTTTCTCAGTTGAATTAAAATAAAACTATACTTTGGATGGATAAAATATCTCCATTGTAAAACCTATAAGATGAGAATAAAATTTTGATGGAATGAAAACAGAAATAATTTCCTACAAATTTTATAAAAGTTTGGTATTCCTTAACAGAAAATACATATTCTAGCATTAAAATATTCATTCAATATAGAACCAAAATAAATAGTCCAAAAAACTGGCAAGTATATGCTCACAGAAAGTGAAATTTTAAAACAATTTATTTTCCTTTCTTCTTCTTCTCTTTCTGCTCCTCCTGTACTTCCTCCTTCTCCTTTTTCTTCTTCTTATTACTGATATTATTTTATTTATGATTTATTAATAGTATAAGGGGATTTCATGTGAAAATTCCATATATACATAACTATACTTTGAAAAATTCACCATCTCCATTATTTCTTTAATCTCACTCCCTCTTAAAAACAATATATTGTAGATTTCTTTATGCTATTCTAAAGTGATTTGTTTTTCAAATATACTCACTTATTCATACATAAAATACATCAGTTAACAGTCTGATATATTCTTGTATACCTTTTAACATAGATTTTGTAAACAGAAATAAAATATAATTGTATTTTTGCAAAAAGTCAAAATGAAAATAGTAAAAAATATCATTTATGTTCCTTTTTATTACAGCTGCTGATAGGCTTACATGTTATGTATCTAAAATATTTAGCTACTATGCTAAAAACCTGCATTGTGTACATCATATACAGCAATGTAAGAAAGCCGTTCTGTCCTCTGCTGTGCCTGATATAATAATAGACTTATTCAATTTCCAGATTGTTCAATTGGTCATCCTAACTGCAGCTTATGAATTTACTTTCTTATCAAGTCAGCCAGTGATAGGCTATAGTCACATATGACACTCTGCCATTAGTACAGATTCCATCTGCTTTTCTGTCCTGACTTTTAAACATCAAAGTGAGTTAGAAGGGCACATTCTTCCCCTATTGTGTTGATCCAAGGACTATTCTGGTCTTTGTCTATCTTGATATTTCATTTTTGGAGACTGAGATATATAGAACTTCCTATATAGTCACTTATTCTTCTGTTCCTGACCAGTGCTGACAAGTAAGAGAAAGGAAAAGATGACATCAACACTTACTCTAGACGCCAATGGTTGGACCGTGATACAAGCTGTCATCCCAGGTGGGGTTATCATCTGCCTTGTTTTAAGTAAAAGTGCAAGTAGAGTTGTCAATCTGAAATTCAGAAATTCCACAGAAGGACATACAGATGGAGGCCAGGATCACTACAGACACGTGGAGAGCAAACAAGCAATCACTGGGGAATTTTGGGACTTGAAGGACGCTCACAGAATTTTGGACAACATGAATATTTCTGTAAACCCTGTAGAAGTTCTCCCTCTGTTGGGCAGGGTGTTGATCACATGGAGTGTGCAGTGGTGGGGATAGCCAGATCATCAATCACCCAGTGAAAGAGAAATAGGACTGAATGTCAATTACCAAATTATCAGTGATTTAGGATTTTGTTGGAAAAAAGTCTACTCCAATTGCTATAGTCAAGAAATAATTATGCTCACCTCTAAACTGGCTAACTAAGGAAAAGTGGCAACATTCGGAAAACAGTTGATCTCTGTCTTGCAAACAACAATTTCTTACTCATTTCATTGAATTTCTTGAGTTGACTTTTAAGCAAAAACTCCAAATAAGAAACAGGTCTTTCGGAACCAGAGTAAAGTTCTCTTCATTCATGTGACTAGAAAATAAAAGGGAAGTGAGTTTCCTAAAAACAAAACCCAATAATGCAATTATTCAGTAGTCTTTTTTGGCTTGTTTGTTTGAGACAGGGTCAATGCCTTGAGCTCACAATCTACATGTTTCACCCTCTCTAGTACTAGGATTACAGGTATGTGCCACCAAACCTGGCTCAACAGCCTACCTTTTCAACAGGCATTGTATTATCTTGTATTATAGTTGATATAATAGCTTTAATGGGCATATGAAACAAACAAAATAAAGATGTCTGCTAAAAAACAAAATAATCATGGTTGTGAAAATGGTTATAAATGAATGTGATTATGTTCTAGTTTCTCAGGCCAGTAGATACATTTAGCAATAGATATTTCTCTTTTCCTCTGTCATACAAAATGTGGGGCATTCTTAAGTAAATGGTGTAAACTCAGAGGAGTTAGATAATCTTCTTTCCTTTGTTATCTAAGAGAGAAGAGCTTGCATAGGAAATAAATGGATGAAAGAAGTCAGTGACCATACGGACTGTGTTTTTTAAAAGTGCCTTGAGTACAGCTGTATATTTGTTTCTTACACTGTCTTTGCTTAATAATTAGCATATAAATGTTCCCAAATAGGATTGGAAGTTAACGTTTCATTAACCTCACTTACAATACCTAAAGGAGACATTCACATTTAAATTCAGGGGGAAAATTAGTCTAACTCAACTCTCCAGAATATATTCTAGAAGCAGTCACAACTACACTGAGTACTGACAAAGTGTCCTGCTTCATTTAAACACACACTGAACAGGATTGAAAAACTCACAGTACTACTTTATCAGAGGAAATTTCGAGACTTCCTAAGAAACTCTCTTCTGCTATTGAACCATACATTTTTCTTAACCAAATAATCTGCCATTCATTTACCTAATTCAGTCCTACAGCAATTAATGTATTTTTTGATTTATTTATTCAACCATTTTTCATTTTAAAAATGCTTAAAAATCACCTCCTTCGGGAAAACACAGTTCTGTACCCAGTGGGAGGGGGTCCAAAGGAAGATGAGGACAAGATCTTAGCTCTGTGTACCTGATGTCAGCAGGGAATGTAAAACAATAAACAGTTCCAAACTCAAATGAACATAGGTTTTTAAATTGAGTTTTCTAGTATGTGTTGGGCATTGAGTTACAAACTACTTCTAAGCCATATCGGTATTAAGCAGAGCTTAATGAAATACATAGGAAGCTTAAGAGATTCCTACTGTCCAACAGGCAGAGTAAAGGCTGGTTAGTAACAAGGTTATTCATACCCGACTGCTTTGGTTCCCATCTGAGCTTAGCCATTACTTCTACTGCTACCTTAGGCAAGCCCGTTTGATGTCTCATTGCCTCATCTTTCTCGTGTGAAAGAGGAATGATGATAAGGGTGCCTACTTTACAGGGTTGTTATGAGGTTTAAATTAGCTAAGAAATGTGTAGCACTTAGAATTGTGTGTGCTTTGTGGTAAATTGTGTAATATGTCTTATCTTTCACCTATAATGGACATTTCCAAAAATGATTGACATTTACATTATAACTCAGATACAGGTTCTTCCTTTTTTCTTTCTATTTTGAAAAATGAATGTCTTAGTTTCTATTGTTGTAACAAATGCCTGAGACAATGAGAGAATCAACTCATGAAAAGGAAATGTTTGTTTTTGGCTGACAGTTTTGGTGGTCTCCATCCATGCTTGGATGGTTCCATTTCTTTGGGTCTATAGCAGGGAAGTATGTCATTTGGAAAGTACTTGGAAGAAAAAGTTCTTCACCTTATGGTAAGAAGATGACAGATTGGTAGATAGATAGATAGACAAATGATAGATGATAAATGATATAGACAGATAGATAGATAGATAGATAGACAGATAGATAGATAAGACAGACAGATAGATAAATAAGGGAGCTTGGATCCCAATGATCAGACGTTCTCCTACTAGACTCTATCTCCTAAACTTTCTACCACCTCCCATAGCACGACCTGATGATCAAGCATTTCATACAAGGGCCTTTGGGAGACATTTATTCAAATCATAAGAGTGAATTTCTGTTTTCAGAAATAAAACTAAGTCGTTGCTTCACCAGCACTAAATGTTTCGTGCTAAGCCACAAGGACCTCTCTAGTACTTTTGAATTATAGCATTTGTGTTAGAGTAAGTACTGGACTGAGACTGCCATGTACTAATGATAGTTATAGCTTTCTAGTAATAGTTTATATGATTTTCAGCAAATTGGATGTTGTAAATTGTAAACCTCAATTTCCAAGTCCATAAAATAAGATGCATTGCTGTGTATGTGTGTCTGCGGTAGCGGTAGGGTCCAGCTGCAAAGGCATTTAAACTCTAAGATTGGGCTCAAAGGCTCAGAATATAATAGAAGACAGTTTTCAGTCTTATACACTGAAGATTTGCTCCATGAACTGCAATTTGTGCTTTATAAAATTTAAGAAAGCATAGTAACATCTACCAATCACAAAATAGTAGTCTTCTTGAGGTTAGGAACATTATATCCAGCTGGTAATCAGCAGAATACATTAAACAGAGAACTAAAGTTTAGTTGAGAGATTTTATGTAGAAATCTCATTCTTGGATCAATACCAACTCTGTATTTATATCTAGCACTTGTCTGGAATTTATTATCTCACCTGCAGGTGAAAGGAAATTACTCTCATATTCTTTCAGTTCTATTTCAAATTGGTCTACCTAAGGTTATCATGCAATAGACATCTTGACTGTAAATTGTATTCAGATTGAACATTTTAAAAATCACAAATATTTGACTGTTATAAAATTTCCAAACAATAACATAACATGTGAAGTAAAATGTTTTAAGTACTTTTTAGTCCTCAGCTCTGGGATCCTTTGTCATCATAACTTCTAATTCTGTCTTTGTTCTTTCACCTTATGATTGATACAGGATAAACCTGGCACATGAAACCAGAAATTCAGAAATAAACATTGTATTAATGTATACAACTGGATTAGAAATACACAAAGACCATTTTCTTTTCTGTAAGCTTCATACTTCTTCAATGAACCATAAAATCACGACCTCCCCTTCCTACCTTTGTCCTTGCTTTAGGTGACTTTTAGGTCTAGGGATCAAGAGCCTTTCAAGAAAACTGTCTCATTGTCCTTACATTTGAAAGGTGATTACAAAAACGTAGATCTGTTGCAAAGACCTGGAAATAACTATCTCAGATTTAACTTTCCCAGTGCCTAGCTGATGTTATCAGATCATTATGGCAACAGGAATGGTTGAGATGCACCAAATGCCTAGAACAAAATAGGACAACTTTTCCTAAGGCAAGCTTCAGAGGATCCCCTGTCCACTTTTCCTAACATTTACACCTCTGCTAAATTAGCCCATTTTTGTTTTTCATGTAGGCTTGTGTCCAGTCTATGAGGCAATTCTCTTTTTTTTGCTTTACTTCCTGATGAAATCTTTGTTCATTGCCTTGTGTCTCTGCCTGAAATTCCTATTCTGTGGGCAGAGACAAGCATCTAAAAGACTGAGATGAGTCCCCTTTTTCTTCCCTCTCAGGGATCTGCTGGAGACCCTCACCCACTACCAGTGAAATGATCACTATTAATTATAGGATAGGATTCTGTCCCAACTGATTTTCTATGTGTTTATGTACACATATGCATATGTAAACCTCTATACTTTCAGAATGAACTATACCATAATTCATATTCTCTGGTTGTGAAGAAGTAACACATTTTTCTTTTGAAATTCCTCTCAATAAATAGGTTAAACAACTTTCCTAATACTATTAGTCTTAAACATTTATTTGTGACCTGCACATTCACAATTTTGGCTCAATAGTTATTTTTAAGTGGTAAGACTTTATAGTTTTCCTTTCCATTTATGTTTAAAAATATTTTTTTTCTCTTGTTATAAAGAGTTTAGGTTTTAAATAATTTAGTCATCATCCTTTTTAAAAATTCTGTTTCAGAAGCCATATCCTATTAAGATGATAAAATGTTATTTTTAAATTTCCAATATCATAACAGAGGATCGTGAAATTACAATTCTTCCAGGAAATACCAAGTTGACATAAAAATGTTCACACCAAAAGCCCTGACTCCAGAAGCGAAAAGACTTTTGTCCCAGGAGAGACTGTCTCCCCTTCTGATAACTGGGTCACAGATAAATCTGCATCTCCTAGCTTCTGCTTCATCTTTTGCATGAATTGCACTACTATTTTACATCAAAAAGGTAGAAACAGATTAAGAGTTTTTTCCCACAAATGGTAATTAATTTATTGTTTCAATTTTATGTATATTATAACTTTTCCCTTACCATGAGAGAGTATTCATACTCAAACCAAGCTTTATGGCCAGGAATTCTGGTACAAATACATATGTGTGTGTATGTGTATGAATGCAATGACTATGCAGCATGTGTGCACCTGATTTATATGTGTGTTCCATCATGATTATTCTACTAGATAGAAGGTATTATTATTATTCACTTTCTAAACAAATAGTGGCTTATGTTTCCATCATTTCTCATTTCTACCTCACCCCTTTCACACAATCAATTTTTTTTTTTTTTGGTGGTGCTGCTAGGGTTTGAACTCAGAGCCTTATACTTGCAAGGCAGGCTCTCCTACACCTGACCCACTCCACCAGTCTTTATTTGTGTATTGGGTATTTTCAAGATAGGGTCATGTAAACTATTTGCATGGGCTGGTTTAAGACATGATCTTCCTGATCTCTGGTTCCTGAGCAGGGAGGATTGCAGGCATGAGCCACTAGCGCCTGCTACAGATTGAAATTTTGTCTCCATTATTAAATAGATTCACACTTCAATATACCTAAAATAAATAATTGTTATGTCATAAAATAAGAAATATGACCTTCATTATGTCCAAGTTTCCTTAGATTAAATAGTAAAATAGACTATTAGAGTTTGGATAATTGAGATTTAATATCTTAAGCAACGGGCCAGGATCAATCAAAGAAAAGCTATTAGAAATAACAAATTATTATGTAGATATTAATACAAATGTAGCTAGCAAAGTCTACTTCATAGTTTTTAACATGGTTCTGCATAACAATCTTGCATAGAAAATGTTAATATTTTTTAGAGTATACCCAGTCCATGTCCAATATTTAAAAATTGAATATTGTATACTACAGATACTATCTGATAAGCTTTGTCAGATATAAGCATTTAGGAAGTTTCAAATCTTCTCTTTTATCTCTGAAAAATGGATAATTTTAGACTATGCAATCTGACGATAGACAGACTAGCAGATAAAAACAGATTAACATGCATAAGTGTGGGGCCACACTAGGTATGGGACTTAAATAAAAAGCAAGAGAGAGAACCTTAAACAGGATAGTAGGGAATGGTGAAAAAAGGCATCTGAAGCTCCTTAAGGAGACAGTGGTGCAAGTTGTGGAAGGATGAGAAGAGAGCTCAGCAAAGGTGGTCTTGTTACGAACAGAATTGTCCTGGGCAGCAGTCAATTCTCTCTTGATTTTTTTTTTTTAATTTTTACAAAAGGACAGCTCACAGTGCATTCCTATATCTGAAGAGGACTGCAATTTCTCTAAATAACCAATGCAAACAGTGCAAAGAAATATATTTGTAGTGGGAGATTTTGATCTCTATGCAGAGAAAGAGACAACAGGTGAGCATTTGTTTCATGTTACCTTAAGCCAGTGATTCTGTGAGACTATGAATTGGATAAGTATGCAAAGATCTTACAAGTTCTTTCAAACACACACACACACACATACACACATACATGCACACACACATACACACATATACACACAAATGCACATATACACACATATACACACATGCACACACTCACATATACACACATACATATATACACGTGTGCACACATACACATACATATACATGCACATATACATATACATATACACACACACACACACACACATACACACAAATGCTTAGCAGGTCCCCAAGACTATCTTCAGGTTCAACGATTCACTAGAAGGAACAATTTAGAAAAGCTGCTATACTCACAGCAATGATTTTATTACAATGAAAAGAAAGCTGTTAAAATCAGCAAAGGAGTAAAAAGGCACATAGGTACAAGCATCTAGTTTTCCTCTTCCAATAAAGTCATATGAATGACAATCTTCACAGCAAATATATGTGACAGTGTATAGGGAGTACTGCTAACCACAGAAACTCATCCAGGATTTGGTGTCCAGGGTTTTTGTTGGTAGCTTTCACGTAGGCACAGAGATCTTGCATGGCTGACCTTCCTTACACAACTTTCTATGTCTTGAAAGGTCACACTGACTCTACTTGGTCTTCACTATATGTTAGATTGTTAGCAAAGACTATTTAATGTGGGCCAAGGCACCAGGTAAACAAAAACATTTTATTAAGCATGATATTCTAAGAGCTTAGAATTCATCTCCCCTGAACTGGTCAAGGGCTACACCTTTCTTTGGAAGATGCCTGATTTGCACCATCCAAGCCTGCAGAGTTAATCCTTCATTATACAGTATAACTTGGCAATTAAATGGACATTATACTGAGATACTAATTAGGAACTTAAGTGGAAAATAAATAACTCAAAACCAGCGTGATTTGCTTTCCACTCTTTCATGTCATACATATGTTTATAAATAATATTTGAAAATATGGACATAGGTGTATTTCAAATTTCAAAATCACAGTGAATAATACTCTATGCTTCTTATTTTTAAAATACATTTCTTCCAAAAGTAGAGAAGTCACATTCTGAAAAAGCCATACTTGTCATTTTCTGTACAAGCTGGGAAGCATTACAAGCAATTAGTAGTTGAAACAATGCACTGCAGTCTTCAGAAAGCTCTTGAGGATATCAGGAAAATATCCTATTTGAATATTGGGAAGTAAGGAAGTCAATCTGGTCTGATCTATGCAATTTGGCTTTTGAATACCTAAGTAGCTGTCAATCATCCTTTCTGAATTAATGTTAGCCCAGCAGGAAACACTAACTTATGCAATCCAAACTTGCAGATAAGGAAAAAAAAAAATGAGAAATTTTCTATTTGCAAAAAAGACACTTTACCGTCAAGGGATATTTAATTATCATTAAGATGCCTTTGTAAGTGTGAAAATAAAATGTATTTTAGTTGTGTAAGTACTCTATTTGTGTTATAAGGCACTAGACGCAAATATTTGTGTACTAAATTTACTTTCCTATGTTTTTATGTTATGTAAATAGAATGGGTGGGGAAGTGTTAAAAATCATCTTTATGAAATCATATTTTTTTAACCGACACATATTTTGGGACATAATAGAACCTCAGGTGCAACCCATCAATAAAGTTTTTGCTTCTTAACCATGGGTATGCAAATGTACCAGGCATAAATTCTTTCTCATATGCTTAAACCTTATGCTAATAAAGACCTTCACTGTATTGACTTAAACAATGACTTAAGAGAGCTCGTCATCAGCTGGCAAAAAGTGGCTAATTTACAAAAATAAAGGAAGAAAATAACATATGTGTCCCATTTGTGATCGTATAAGAATGTCATGTCAATTAAACATCCTCTGAAATCTCTTCACAGTAAACTATATTTTTAATACTAGTGAAATTATTTTGATTAAAATAGAATTTGATACATTTTAGGTTTTTTTTTTTAAATCTAAAGCAAATTATACAGTATTCAGCTCAGATGGCAGAGGTATTTACAACTACTTCTAAGAAGTATGTCAGTAGGGTAATGAATGATGTCTCATTTTACTTTAAGATGGTTACATGGTTGCTCTCCCTCATAGGAAAAAAACAATCCCAAGTAATTCACAATTTCCATAGCTATTGGAAAGGCAGTAGAGGACAGCTGTTGAGACCCAGGCTTTTAGCTGAATTCTTACTTTGCCTCCTGCAACTGCTGGCTATAAGACTTAGTAGGTGAAATACTAATGGCTTACATGTTATGTGCATATATGAATATTACATGAACTAACCACGGAAAGAACTCAGCATAGTGCTTAATACTTTATAGGTATTTGGTAAAAAATTCCTATTCGTATTTTGATTTGCTTTATTAGTTCAGGGAACCTCCAGCATACTTAAATAATAAATTAAATAATGTAACTGTTTCCAGTAAATCTGTCTTCATAATGGAAACCATAAAGAGGTATATATTCAAGGATTGTTGTGCTTTCCATAGCAACACAAACTAAGAGAACCTTGTGTAATACTGTGAAAATTCTATTTATTATCTCATGTTTCTACCAGGCAGATGTATTACCAAGGAATTGCATATTGAGTTGGATTTAATTTTAATTAATTAGCTCCACGTGGTCAGTGGCTGCACTGTTAAAAAGCACAGGTAAATACATTTCTCAGCTAACCCCAGATGTTTGTAGCTTTTCTTCAAAGTTAAGCACATTCAATTGTACTTGCATTAAGGATGATGATACCCTGGTTTGTTGAAAATTCTCTCTTTAGACACAAGAATATTGGTTTTCCTCTCTTCAACTTTAGAGTAATTAGGACTTGATTTCACATTGGGATCTTGAGTTGCAGAGATCACACACACCTCTCAGACAAAGGACCTGCTGACAGTGATCCTGAAATTCTATAAGTAGACTGGCATTGGAGTTAGACCAACAAATAAATTCTGATTCCTCTCCTAGTTCTTCAGGGACCAGGGCAAGAAGCTGTGTCAGCTCCAAACTTTTTCCTGATCAATATTAAGTAGCTTCCGGAAGCAAAGAACAGCTGAAAACCCCTTTCAACCCCTTTCATCTTTTTGGCTAAAGATGGGGTTCCCCTAATACAGGTCCTCTAGACAGTTCTCTGCTGCTTCCAATTGTTCAAACCCAACTGAAAGCCAGAGGGCTTAGGAGATCTGTAGATGCAGACCACACAGCTCTGTGGGGATGGAGCAGGGAGAAAGGGGTGAAGCAAAAGATACGAGCGTGTTCTATTTACAATATGAGACTGTGATGGCCATATGGTCTGCTTTGGTCTGATCCTAACAGAACACCATGCAAGTCTGCCTGTAAAAGAGAGAGAAAGAACAGAAACCACAACTGAGTTATCAGTACTTTCAGTGCTTTCCAGCCAACATTCCTTGCCTCTGTTTCATGAGAGACCTTTCAATTCTTACAAAATATTTTGTAACTCTATTAACATTTGTTTTTTGCAACTAGATATTTGACAAATATAAGTTTAAATATTCTCTATTGCTACCTTGTTCTCTTATCCAAAGCAAGAAAAATCAGACCCATGTTTAATTTAAAAGAACAAATATATTAATTTAATATTATCAATTAAATGAGAACATAATGCCAAAGAATGGTTTCCCAGATAAATATATTTCGTTGGATGCAATGTCTTTGTACTTAAAAACTAATTGGCTGGCACGTTGATGCTTGTCTCTTACAAGAGTGCTCCATAGCCTCACATGTTAAGATGCATCAGATAAGACACTACATGGAAAGAGGGGCCCAGTCACCCCAAGTGCTGCAGCTGAGCACAGTCCAGCCTCCAACCATCTGCATGCACACCAGTGACCCAAGTGACACTTGAAGAACCATCCAATAAACACACACGGGACCATAAAGCTTATTAAGACTGGGTTTGTTTCAATCTACCAGCTTATTCACATTGGTAAATAACTGAAATTAAACACCTGAAAGTTGAGTGGGGCCAGAACCTAAAGCTAAAGCCCTAGATTTAGTTCGAGGTATATGGCAGAAGCTGGGAACACACTGATGTTTGGAAAAAAGGAGACCTGTGTTCTATCAGAAGTGTGGAACATTTCCAAAGTGTTCCTTGCAATACCATGAGAGAGAGTTATGTCCCTCAAAACTTTGTGAATGCGAATAAAAATATTTTTCAGCAGAATACTGAAGGGATCTATTGGTACTACATAGATGCATATTGATGTATATGGAAAAAAGAGGCAAAAGGAAATAATTATTCAGTTTGTAAGCATAATTTAAAGGAAATGCAGAATGCCTAGGATTTTCTGGGTTGCAAGATAAAACTGTGTCTTATCTCCAGCTTGTCACATTGTTAAAAAAAATACCAAAGTTCAAAATGCCTAAGGCCATAGAACACATCAATGTGTGACTATAAGATATCTAGATGGGACTTCTTAAAAACTTCAGGTGGTACTTAGTAGCCCTGTTAGGTAAAAAAGACTTTCCATAATCTTAAGAGGCTTTGTCCCCCAGAAGCCTTGTACAAAGCTCAAGTTTGAGAGAAGCCTGTCTTGAAACAGTAAGGATTTGTTTGTGCAAAATGTTGCGAATAGTACCCAGTTTGAGTCTTATAACAAAAAGTAATGATTTAAAATAGTGTGTTGATGACAACACCACTGGTTAACATTGCAAGCAGTTCAAAAAAGATGAAAAGGAAAAGAGCTTGCTGGTATTTCAATGTTATATGGGAAAATCATGCATTGATAAAGCTAGTCAGCTACAAATACATGCCATTTCTTATTAAAAAGTAAAGATATTTCATACAAATACATGCCATTTCTTATTAAAAAGTAAAGATATTTCAGAGGGTGAAGACCAGATCCTAGAAGATAGAGCCAAAGAGGGTCACACTAGAATTAGGGACCTGCCCCTTAGGAATGAGACAACATCCCAATCAAGTACTATTCCTGCAACCAGTGTTGGGGAAGTAGTTCCTAGAAGACTTCACACTCATTGCAGAGCAGCGGCTATCCTGCACTCCTCTTTCGCCAGCTTTTGAACAGATGAACCTGTTGCAGTTTTCCTATCTCATTTCTGCATGTTGGTGAGGGTAAGCAAACAACTTTTTTTGTAGTCTTTCAATTAAAAGTTGCTCAGACGTTATAAGCAAAAATCTTAAACTGGGGAATTTACAAACAACAGACATTTCTTTTTCACTCTGGAAATTGGTAAATCTCGAGCGTAAGCTGTGGGTATATTTGGTGTCTGCTGGGCACTGGCTTTGGCTTCATAGATGACACTTTGCTGTGTCCTGACAGGATAGAAGGGATAAAAGAACTCTAAAGAAGCCTGACTAATTCAGTTTCATTCTTACCTTTATGTCTTATTAATTGTTTGATTTTGACCCAGTTACCAAACTTTTTGGTGTCATTTTTCTCAGCTAGACAGCAGGGATGAGTAAGGAGATAATGAAAGTTTCTCTCCCATGCTTGTTCTGAGTTTCAGTGAACACGTATACCTGGCCTGTCCACTGTGATGGTTTCCTCATTCCAGTTCTTACTACCATGGTATTATCAAATTTTGCCAACCTTGCACATAACACTTTTATAGTTAAAATATTACTGAAATTTCTGCAACTGAAAATTTAATGTTATTTCCCAATTATTTGTGGTATGTTCTTGACAATTTCAGAGACTTATATCACACAGGAGGACAAAAGTATTCACCAAAACACCATGCTAAGCCAGGCAGGTGGCTCATGCCTATACTCCTAGCTGTTTTGGAAGCTGAGATTGGAAGGATCTTGGTTCGAGCCAACCCTAGCAAAAATGTTTGTGAGACCTCAGTGTGGTAACCTGTGTCTGTCATCCCAGGTACAGTAAGCCAGAAACATAAAATAGGAGGATCACAGTCCAGATGTCCTGGGTAAAAAGCAAGAACTTATTTCCAAAATAACCAGAGCCAAAAGGATTGGAGGTGTAGGTGAAGTAGTCAAGCACCTTCAGAGCAAGGGCAAAGCCCTATGTTCAAACCCTAGTACTACAAAAACAACAACAAGCAAAGAAACAACCAATAACAATACTAGTACAATAGATTTGCCACTAAAATGAAAGTCTATATTTTACTCAAATAGAAATTACATTCCTTTGACTCACAATACTTTGGATTTTCATCATATCTAACTTAATCCTTACACTTTGGTGTTTGGGACAAGTGACAACAGATGATTTCCCCACACAAATAACATGTAAGAAAACAAATAAGAAATTATTCAGTAGGGACATTTTTCCCAAAATACAGCAAAAGACAACTGGAGTGAAATACATGAAAATTTCTAGTAGCCTATCATATTAGTCGGTGTTCTCCAGAACATATATATATATATAATTTTTAAAGTGGGTTTATTAGATTGGCTCACGTAATCAGAGGCCAAATAATTCTACAACGTTCCTGTGCAAGCTGGAGAGCTGGAAACACCAGGAGCTGCTCAGGCCAGGAAGTTGAAGCCTCAGTCCAGGAGTTACTAATGATGCAACCCCAGGCCAATAGCAAAGTCCTGGAAGACTTCTGGAGAGTGGCTAGTGCAAGTTCATGGTCAAAGACTGAGGAAGCTGAAATCTGACAACTCTGGGCAACAGCAGCAGCAAAACTCACCCCTGTTGAAGAAGAATTGAGAAGGGTGAAAGCCTCCTTCTTCTTCTGCTTTTTGTGCCATCCAGAGCTCCAGACTACTGGACAGTGCTGCCCACATTCAGGGCTAGACTTCCTTACTCAGTTCACTGACCCACATTGCAATCTTCTCTGGAAACACCCTCACAAACACACGTAGAAGTGTGCTTTCCAGTTTTCTACATGTCTCTCAATCCAGTTGAGCTCACAAGTAAGATTATTATCACATCTACCAAGCTGATTTGTATGAGTAGTAGACAATCTCATTGCAAAAATGTCAGCGTATTGATGATGGCTAACCCTACAGATGTTTAATTGATTCAATATTATATCAAGACCTACTTTTTATATGCCCAAGTCAATTTCTGTTTTTCATTGTCAATGAATAATTTCTTTGAATTTTCAGACATCAGAAACAAAACTGGAGCTAGCGGTACTTTGTAGTGGAGATCTAGATTCTAGACTGCTGCTCTTGCCCATATCAAGGGGCAGGTCCCTAATTCTAGTGTGACCCTTCTTTGGCTGCATAGTTGCAGCTGGGATTATCAAGCCTTTCTCCATCATTGATTGTTCTTTCAGTTTCTTATGAATTGACATTAACTTTAAATAAGCTTATATGTGTAAGCACATTATATCTATTTTTGATTGTTAGAATCATTATAGAAATGCATTGAATAAAATGTAGAAATATTTTGAGAAATTTGATACCCACCATCAATTGCTTCAAAAATATTAACAAGTATTTAAAAAATACTAACAAGGGGTATTACAGGCACACACCTGTAATTCTAGCACTCAGGAGGCAGAGGCAAGAGTTCTATGCCTAGGCTACATTGAGGGACTCTGTCTGAGAAAAAGAAGAAGAAAATAAAATAATACTAACATATACAGTTAGTTGTGATATATGGAAATACTTAATTTCTGAAAATTTTTGTTCACCTGTAAGTTATATAGTTTAATAGTTAAAATATTAGCATTTACATGTTAATAAAATATCAAATGACTCAAATATAATTTCTAATATATTTAGAGGTGTTATGGGTTCCTAATATTAGTCATAAACCAATACAGGCAAAATTATCCTGTAGGTTCCTTAGAGTACACATGAAGAATGTTTACCAAGGTTTTCTTACCTGAGAATCATGAAATTAATTTGCTTTTTTTTCTTTCTAGACTTAGGTTGCCTAAACATGAAAGCTTTGATGAAAGGTAGAATATTTAAAAAATATATGTCATCTCCCCATCTGTTATCTCAAATATTGTTTCTGACTAGTCCTCTTTCCTGAAATAGATTCCTAAGAAATAAAATTCATACATTATGATTACTCATTAAAATTTTATACATTTCTTAAACTAAAACTCACTAGCATAACCAGACTTTTTTGGTGACTCACAGAGATAGAATGACTGCCCTTCTGCCATTGGGACAAGGCTTTCATTGTGAAATGTATGTCACTGAACACTGGGCAGAAAGGATACTTCCTGTTGACAGTATAATGCCCAGGAGAAAAGAAGAGGGAAAGACCTTGGCCAACAGCACACTTCTCATAGCCTCTCAACGGGAAGAAAGCAGGAAGGAGAAGGCCAGGGCTTAGGGGCTGGCCTCTTCATGTTGACTAGGAAGAAAACTTGTCTTCATATCTGTCTGATATCCACGAAATATTTCATCAGGGTGATTCATTTTTTATCCAATTTAAATCTCCCAACCATTTAACCAGCTGGTGCTCTTGGTATCCTGTCCAAACAGATGAGGGAAGCAAGCAGTAAGGAGGATAAGGCAAATAGCTTGGTGAAGGAAGCAATCTTGGAAACCGGTACACTTGAAATTTGAATGTAGGTGGTTAGCACAAAAAATATTTTTTTGTTTTGTTTTTGTTTATTTGAGACATGGTCTTGCTATGTTGCTCAGGCTGGCTTCAAACTCATCTCCTGAGGACTAGGATTATAAGCAAATAACACCATGTCTAGCTGACTGCAGAGTTCTTAATAAATTGCAAACTTTATATTTGACACAAATAATATGAAGTACTGGTAGAAGTACTCACTTATTTAATGATTGAATCAAAATTTCCCCGCTATATTGGAGATCATTTTAACCCCTGAGTAATTGGCTGCTCAGTGACACCATCAGGAACCGGGGTTGACTTATATGCCCCCAAAACATGTCTAATTTGAGCCTCAATATTTAGAGGAAGGCAGAGTCTGAGAAATCAGTGAAGCTGGTCACTGGCATTCCTCTTGGATCATGAGGAATGCCAAGTTTGGAATCTGAAAGGTGATAAGCACATAATTCAATTTCTTTAATTATGTATACATGGGTGGACTAATGGATAGACTAATATATAGCTGAATGGAGAGAGCCAGACTCCACTGGAGTCAGTGTCATATAATTTACTTTTTTTTATTACCTTCTCAGCCAACTTGAAATAATGATGCTTAGCTAATAAAAAATACCAGCACACAGCACTCAGAAGCTGAAGGTGCCTCACTGAAATGCTTTCTAAACTCTAATCCCTGGGTAACTGGAGGTTATTCTTGCTTGGTGCTTGGAATAAATCCTTAGTTTTTGCCCAATGAATGGGTGAACTTTAAAGCCAATAGAAAAGACAGACTCCAGGCAAATCAATGTTTCAATATGGTAGTCATGTATCGTACCATTTCTGCTCTGTTATACCAGCAGAAAGACTATTAGGCTATGCAAGAGTTCAGAGTAGACAAAGGTTTGTATGTCAGGCAGTGGGACAAGTTGCTGCCAGGAAGTCTGTCTAACACAAACATGACTATCTCTCTGATAACTCTTGTAATGGAGTGCATGTCTGTGTGTTTTCATACTCACAGAAAATTTGCTTAAGACAGACCTAAATCCCCCTCACCTATGATGTCCACTTTAAGGACCTTGTTACTTTTCGCAGAATTTTCTTAAGGGATCAGTCATTCTCAGTTTAATGCATGGGGAAAAAAAAGAAACAATTTGATGAATGAGTCAGAGTGTTCTTTATTAGTACTGTTTTAAAATTTTTTCCATACTAAATAGGCAAAACATATGAATCCTTGAACAAAAAGAGCCACTTGCCATTGGAGATTTTTAAAGCTTTTCCTCGGAAGCTTTTCGGGAATGTTTGTTTGAGTTATATGAATACATGTATAATTGTAACTATTAAAATAGAATACATTTCAACTAACACATATCAATAGCTGAATTAGATTCTAATTGCTGCTGTAGCAAATGACCAGTAAGATCCTGGGGTAAGATGACACAGTGCATTCACTTCCCCTTATGACTGTAGAAATCTAGAGCCTTTTCCATTCTCTAGGGGACATGGCCATTCTTGCCTTGTGACCCCTCCCTTCATCTTCTTCCTCTGACTCTGTGATTCCTGCCTCTATCTGCAATTATATTTAACTCATCCCGATGATCCAGAATGAGCTTCCAATGCAACATCATTAATTTAACTGCATCTGAAAAGTCTATTTTGCTATGTCAGATAACATAGCCACAGGTTCTGGGCATTATAATGCAAATATCTTTAGGGAGCCGTTATTCAACCTGCCATACAATAGCTCAAATGGATCTTATTATCCCCACTCAATAAGAAATCAGGAGATAGGTTTATAAAGAATCAGTAATGTTCAAGTGAACCTCCCTCCTTGTCTCCCCTTCTCTCCCTGGCCTTTCCCTCATGCTGGCATGGTATCTGTTGCACCCCACATTTGTGTTGGGAAGAAGGAGAAAGGAAGGGGATATAAAACCATGAGTTAAATAACCACAGAGCACAATTTACTAACAAATTCTACAGAATCAGCTCTATGGAAACAGGGAAAGGGAAAAAAGAATTCAGCTTTCACAGCAAGAGTTTTAGAGAAAAAGAAGAATTATACTAGGTTTTAATCTTTTTGTAAGTCATCTGACAGTTTATGACATAATTTTAATATACTATTACAGGAAAATTTAATAGTGTACTAATTTTTATAGGGAAAATGTGTCCTAGATTTTTCTGTGTTTAAAAAAGAAACATTATGGTAAATAAAATACTTTCATCAGCCATCTATGTGAGAACTACTTTAATAAATGTGATTTATTTTCTTCTCAGAAGAGCAGAAAATTCATGCCTGCAATTTCCATATTTACACCCTTATCCTATACAGAGTTCCATTAGTCCTATGTAATCCTCCATTATTTGTTTTCCTCTTGGGACAGTGAGTTGTGACTTAAGAATGAACCTGAAGAAATTAGGTTCTGTAACTTTCAGCTGTCAGTGAATTAGAGCTGTAGCCTTTCTGGTTTCAACCTTCATGGTGCGGTAACTAGAGGACTGTCAATCACCTTCGTCTGCATATATTTTCAGACAGAGTAGAACAGAGCAAATGCACACTGGAGATGAATTTTGAACAGTTCAGCAGAGGAGAGGTTTTCTCTCCCAGGAACAAGGCATTCAGCAGGAGTTAAGGTCAGAACTGCCGTTCTTCTGTCAAAATGCTCCCAGATTTACACTGTGGAGCCTAGAGTCATCTCTGGAATCCCCTGCCTGTCCTTTTCTGAACAGGGATTTGAGCAGTTTTGACTCTCAGGGCACTAAACAAACACTTCTTTCAAGTTGGCTTCGTTTAAGACTCAGAGACATTGTGTAGCATTGCGCATCTCTTTCAGTGAAGATATTTAGTAACGGGTCTTTATTACGTGAACCTTTCTGGGAATATTAGTATTTACTATTATTATATAAGGTGTTATAGAATAGGGCAATGTTTTAAATATCGAAAATATAGTAATCCACATTTTTTTTCTGATTCGGAAGCAATTCTTTCACAAAAGGCTTGCAAGTTATCCTAAGGCCTGAAAAATTGGTATACTGTCAGAGTTTTATTTATTATTCTGTTAACTTAAATTGTATTTTACTTAGTTTTTCTGTTAATTTGGGATTGGAATTGCAACCTTCTTGGGGTATATTTCTAAGAAAAACATGATCAGTTTCTATACTTATAATAAGAGAAAACAGAAATATATTGAATGGTTATTTTAGAATAATTTTTTTAAAAAGATTGCATATGCTTACTCTGAACATATATCAAAATGTTACATATTATCTTTGAGAGTAAAACTTTAATTGGATGGCTCTCTGGAGTAGAAAAAGAATCTATTATCATCTTACAGTTATGAGATGAAAATATTAATATATTTTCTATTAATAGATCAAAGTCCTAAGTTTTTAGAACTCAATCATAATTTATCTATCAAAATTAAATATCTGTTAAAAACCCTTGCAGTACTTTATAATACATTAGTGAAGTTGAGAGCTTTCATTAATATCATAAAAGCTTTCGTCATAACATGAGTACTTCAATGTTACTTTTAAAGAAAGAAAAGTCCTTTTCTTTCTGTACTCCACATTTTTCTATCACACTGGAGCATTCAGTCACTCCTATTTGGGCCATAATAGATTTGTGAGATCTCTGATAAAGTAGAAGAGATCTCTGAAAGTAGAAGAAATGGTAAGCTGATATATGCTTTCCTTTTATTTTGTTTTCTAAACTCTGTTTTTAATTTTTATAATAATATGTAAGTATACTTCTTTAAGAACAGACTCATGTTTGAATTGCTTTGTATGTACTTGGCTCCTAAAGTATACCTTATGTGCAAAGGCACTTAATCAATTTACTTTATGAAGAGAGGAAAGGAAGAGGCATGATGTCACCTGTTTCTGTTCTTATTCTCCCTATCAATTACACAAACTATGTACCTATTAATAATGTGAACCCAATACAAACCAACAAGACTCTAGGAGAACTCATAATTCAGATTTCAGTGTCCTTATATCTAATATAAAAACTTGTGAATCCATTATAAAAAACATTTTTATTTGCATACCTTATACTTCTATTTGCAGAAACAGGAAAGCTGCAGAACTTGGAGAAGGGTGATCAAACGCTCTGTCTTGAGTCAGATGTCTTCCGTTAAGTGGGCACATTTCAATCAGACATGGTGGCATATTCCTTTAATCCCAGCACTTGGTAGGCTGAGGCAGGAAGACCACACATTCCAGGATAGACTGATTACACAGTGAAATCACATCTGAAAAAAAAATCTCACATTTGTGATACCAAAGACTCTTATATCATCACAGCATTATTCTGTTGTCTTAGACTAAATTTTAGTAAGGAGGTCTTCAAGATAGTACATAAATATTAATGAAAATTCATCCTCTGCAATGTGAACTCAGACTAGATGTACATATGAAACCTGGATACTCTTTTAACTCATGTATGAGAAGCATAGACATAATGGATTTAACTTGTATGGGATCGCTTATTAAAATTTATCCATTGAGACATTTTAGAGTAACCATTTAAAAGTAACTGAAGTCATTTAACACAATGAAAAAAGCATTTCTTAAAACTACTATTCATTTGATCCTAAGCAATGACTGAAATCAATTGCTATCAGTTATCCAAAATGTTATTCATTTCTCCTTCACACCAAAATGAAATAAAGAATAATTCAGCAACATTCCCTCAGGGAAAAAAAAGACTTCTTGAACAAATGACCACTTAAATAGTTGGTTTCTGAGAACATTAGGGTCATGCCTGCACTAAGAATGTGAAGACATAAATGAGATAAATTTCCAAGATGAAGTAAAGCTGAAAGATCTTTTGCCAGGGCAGACCAGCTGCCTAGCTAAATTATAAAACCATAATGTGCATGACTTTATCCACCAATAAAATGGGAATTATGCCATTAGCCAATTCTGTCAGAAGATGTTATAGAGTAATGAGATAATGTTATTTAAGTGCTTTCAGTGTCTCGGATGAAAGAAGATCACTGTCCCATCCCCAGCAAAGAGGAGATCCAGATCGCTAACATCTCACGTTGCTAAATGCACCTCCTTTAGAAAAGTGACACTATTAAAATAATGATACCCAAGCTCTTCCACTAAACCTACTATTGAGCCATATTCAGCAATAATAAAGGCCTGGGTATACAACTGAGGTTGGTGGATGTCTCTGAAATTATCAGCTCTTTCTATAAGATTCACCACCACATTCAAGGTCATTTCCTGCAAGGCTTCTATAGACATGAAGAATGATGTGTTTAAGTAAGATGCTGTTCTAATTAGTGTATGTACATGAGCAAAAATTCATTCTCTGCAATGTAAACTAGGACTAGACTTAGGAAATAAATCCTCGACGCTCTTCTAAACTGTTGCCTCCTTTCTACTGTCCAGTTGAACACATTAGATGGACTCCAGCAATATGCTCTCTCTGTCACCATGTTCAGAGGATATCATCGATTTTAGTTAGTTCAACCAAAATGAAAGGCACGTTCAAAACTTAACACAATATTAAATTGGGTCATGACCCTCTTTTGAACTGCCAAGCTTTTCTTTAACTTCGATGAATAATTAATAGCTGAATTGCCAATGAAAGATATCAGAGAATAGTTTTTTTTTTTCTTTTTCCTTGGTCTCAATAGTTAAAGTTTGTACAATTTCTTGAAATATGTGAGTCTACATATGGAGGAATTAAATGACTCAAGTTAAATTTCTGCCATCAGAAATTATCAAAACTTTCAATCTCCATAGGAAAAATCACAATAAAATGATAAATTCCTCACAACAGAACCCGTGAATGACAAACGTGCAATAACATGGTAGATCACAAATTCTTTCCACTCAAATGAAAATCATTATAATTGATTTTGCCTAAGTCATAACATAATCATGGCCATACATAAGTTTAACAAATTTGGTAATTCTAGATTATAAAATACATAATTACTTTCCTTTACACTGATGTTGAGGGTGTGTCCTCATGGCTTAATTCTATCCAATAAATAATTAGCAGTCTCCTGATGGTGAAAAAATGAATTAGGTCATAAAGAAAACTTCAGAAACAAGCATTTGTGCATGAGGACAGGGTACCTGGAGCGTCTGTGATCATCTTTCAGTAGACTCTGAAGAAGAGCCACTATGCTGAAGTTAAATGTACAGAAAAAAATAGAAAAGAATTTGTACCCTCTATGATGCTGTTGAGAAGCTGACATGAAAAAAAATTGAAACTTTTATTTCTAGATGTTGTGCTAAGAGGTAATGTTTGAGTTAGCTGAGCTTGAGTAGGAGAACGTATTTGCAGCTAAAACAAGTGCAATTTATACAAGTGCCTTGCTGAGAACCTATCTATGTGGACTTCAGGTTTTAGCTTACGGAACTGAAAATTACTTACAGGGTTAGTAGCACTGGTCATCAGGAGTGCGTTCCTTGCTTAACGGCCAAAGTGTCTGCAAAGGACATGACTCATTCTGTCAAGCTCAAGTGGCGCTGATATTTGAGATGCCATATCTTGTACTCCTCTCTCTCTTTAGTGTATTGGACTGTATGCCAAAGGCTGTGTAACTTAATGATCAAAGGTATGAACTTAATCTTATTACATTCAATAACTGAGAGTCAGGGATTGCATTTGAATCCCATCTGTGCCATGAGGCAGCTTAAAATTTGGCAAGTTTCATTTTAAAATCTTAGGCCATACCTCCATACTTTGTGATTACAACCATGTTGGATCCCCATGCATTTGAGTTAATTTTTTTTTTTTTTTTGCATATGTGTGCTGCCAGCTGCCTACTAATGCTACCAGTGTCAAGCCTATCTGAAAGAAAAAAAAATCACTGAGGTGACTGAGAGCAGTAAATCCCTTTCCAATCTTCTAAAGGGAGGCGATAGAAAAGAATATGGGTCATTATGGAGGCGATTGTGTATGTGGAGTTAAGTGTGTGTTGGTCCCCCAACTAAACTGGTAGACAGAAGGTTTAAAACGCAAGAATAAAGTCATGAAATATTACATGGAGAAAACCAAAAACGGTAGGATAGTTTATTCAGGTTAATGTATGCCAAGTTGAGAATCTTGTACCAACTCTAAGAACAGTCAAGCTATTGGGTGTTTCTGATCAGTTCTCTGTTCCTGAATGAATGTGTAGTAAGCTATGAGTTACAGCTATTTAGTATGTTTGGGAGGGTAGAGGGAAGGAACTTGAGTGTTGCTGAATCTGCCTGACCCGCAAACATACGAATACATAATATAGATGTGTATATATAGTAATCCAGACTGCATGCGAGGGCAAGCTATGGCAGATTCCATAAACTTATGAGGGATAAATTAAAGTAAATATGAGATTAACTTTCGAAGAACTGGGTTTACAAAGAGTTGTCCAGTCAAAAATTTGAAAGTCAATTTGGAATTTAGTCTATCTTCATTTACCTTCTTGTTATTTTTTTCTTTATAAAAATAAACACTTTACCTTTATGAAGTCAATTTGGAATTGGGACTTTGTCTTTTGCTTATATGAAATCAAAGCCTTCTGTCTTTTGCTTAATATGCAGAGTCTGGGAAGTTTGCTAATAAAAATCATTGAAATAGAGAAGACATTAATGAATGGGTAGTTGACAGTCACCATTTTCATGGGACTTTTCATTCCTATCTGAAGCCTGTCTACATTTTTCCTAGGATCTATTTTGTTTAGTATCACTATTTTTACTTTTCAAGTTTCACACATGCTAAATTTTTCAGTTTTGTTTTATGAGAAAGCAACAACATCATTTCAATCCTGAATGTTAATTACATAAGGAAAACATCCTACTCTCCATGGAAATCATTAATAGTCAATGTGTTGCATATATTAATATTAAATTACCATTTTGCTTTAAATTTTCTTCTTTAAAAAATAACTAGTACCTTGCTCAATTCTGCTGTGACCCTAAAACTACCTTAAAAATACTTTAAAAGGTGCCAATTTTATTGGTCTATGATTTTAGATATTTTAATACTTATTAAGGAAATATTAATTTATAAAATCTTTTTACTTTTAAAATATCTCTTTAATATATATAGGTGGGCTTAATTTGGTTCATGCTTTCTTAATTTCTGTGGCATCAAGGTTTATGAGGTGGTTGGTTAGTAATATTCTTTTAATATGTTTGACAAAGTTTGGAATGAGGATGTCACCTTCTGAAAGTGATCTAAGAATTGTTTCTTCTTCCTCTATTTTGTTCAAAAGTAAGTATAAGTTTGGTATTATTTCTTCTGAAACACTGAGTTTCATACTTATACATATAAGTGTTCAGTGAATTTATTTTATCAACTTTGTTAATTAGGTTTTTAAAAGACTTTTCCAGTTCATCTAATGGTCTAATTTATTATACGATTGTTTATGTGGTTTCTATAGTGTTTATGTCCTCGTTACTTTTTGATATTAATAACATCTCTTTGCTATCACTTGATCTAATTGTTACATTTTTTAAAAATTTATTAAGATTTCTAAAGAACCAAAATATTATTGTTAATATTATATTATTTATCTGACACGATGGATTTCTCCTCTTTATTAGTCACTTATATTTGCTTATTTTACTTTTACTAAAAGAGAGTCTAAATCAATGTTTTAAACTTTTTGAAGCTTAATATTTCTCTTTGAGCACAGTTAGCTGTGTTGTTTAATTTCTGAGTATTTGATAATTTTCTAGATAAATGTTATTAATTGTGATTAATTACAAAATTGTCAAATAATATAATCTCTGACATTTCAGTCTTTTAATATTTATTAGGCCTTTTTATGGTACATATTATCTTTCTTGATGAAAATTTCATGTGCGATGGTAAAATGTGTATTCTGTAATTGTTAGGAATGATGTTCTACAAATGTCCATTATATCAAAGCCGTTGGTTTTCTCTTAGATCCTTACTGCTTTTTTTGGTCCAGTGTTGTGTCGTTTTCTGAGAGATATCTGTGACTGTTTGTCTATTTGTTCTTCAGTTTTGCCATTGATACAGAAATTATTTTAGATTCTGCTATACTTTGGACATTGAATGTCACCCAAAAGCCTATGTAGTAAACTCATGGTCCCCAAGGTTGTGATACTGGGAGGTAGTCGGACCTTGAAGAGCCAGGGCTTACTAAGAGATCCTCAGGTCATTGGGGGTGTGTTCCCAATTGGGATAATAAGAACCTGGCCCTTTCCTCTTCCTCTTTTGCTTTCCGTCCATGGAGTGAGTGGCTTTGTTCCTGCCATGATGGGTTCCTTAACATGTGCCCCAAATCAAAAGGACCAAATGGTCATGTATTAGAACATTCAAGAATTACTGAAACCACTAAATTATTTGAGCTTTTAAGCACTTCAATATTTCCTTCTTTATTTATGACAATTGTCTTTGTGTATGATGATAATATAGCCACTGAGCTTATACATAACTATTGTTTTCAGAGTATATATTTTTCTTAGTTTCTTTTTAGTCTGAAAACATTGTTCCAACTTTGATTTTAAAGATTATTGTTGTTAAGTGTATATTCTTGGATTGACATTTTAAATTTCTTTGAACAAATTTGAAGATTTTGTTCCATTTCTTTCTGATTTCCAACACTTTTTTCTTCTTATGAGAGATCAGCTTCAATCTTACCATCATTTTCCTGTATAGACTGGGTCTGCTATTCTGTCATTTTTATTTTGAAATGGTTAGGTTTAGTTTTCTCTCAATTTGTTTGTTATATACTGTACTTCTTTGGCTTGTTAATAGAAATTATATAAAATTTACTATAAGTTCTAGTCTTATACTAAATTTAGTTGCACAGATCATATCAAGTCCATTGATTTATTCTTTTGCACTCTGAATACTGCTTTAGCGCTGTCAGTGAATTTTACCCTTCACTGATTGTACTTTTCTTAATTTTCGAATTTCCATTTCTTTTGATTTTTATAATTGTCCTTTTGTCTTATTCCATTATGAATATGTTCTCTCAGGTTCCTGAACATTTTTAAAATAGTTTCTCTAAGCCTGTTTTTTGCCTCTGCTAATATCTGGGTCACGCAGAGATCTGTTTCTATGAACTCTTTTCTTTAAACATGGGTTGTGCTTTCCCATTTCTCCTTTTCTATTTCTTCTTATGTCTCACAATTTTCTCATACAATAGATATTTTGAACAGCATTTTGTAGACACCCTGGGTTTAGTTACATTGCCTTGAAGAGGGTAAATAGTTCTTCTAGGAACCTATTAAATTGTCTACACTCTGATTTCACACTCTTCTCTTTAGAATGGAGTATGGAAGAAACCATCACTCAGTTCTTACAGATAAGAATAGATGCCAGCACTCTTAAATGCCCAGATCTTCCTTTCCACGTGCAGGATTTCAGAAGCTATCCAGGGATTTGAGCCAAGTAGAGCTCAACCCTCTACTCCTCCCTTTTGTTGGAGTACTGGGTTGCTAATTTTTGTTTGTTTATTTGAACTACTCAAGCAACCCTGAACTCTATTCTGACACCCTGAGCAATTTAAACTTAGTTATTTTGCTGTGTTCTACATAAGAATTTGAGGCATATCTTTTGGCAAAAAAGGGGCAAACTACTAGACCCAAAGCACTTCCATCTTTTCAATTATATAAGTTTCGCAATTTATACACAGTTTTACTGAGATTGACTTCCATAAAAGCACTGGACTTTAAATATTCTTACTTAATTATTCTATAATTATTACATGTGGAAGGTGAACATGATTAAGATAATTTATCAGAATAATTTTATTAATTTAAACAAAAGATTACCAACCTATAAAAGTATGAGGGTCAGTAATGATAAAACTTCAGTCAATGTTTGTGCATTAATCATCTGAAGTATACCTGTGTCAAGATGACATATTCAGGGATATTCTTTTTGAAAAAAAACCATAAAAGTCTGTGGGCTTGTGTAAAAATTATACAGAAATGATGAAGAAAAAAAGACATTTCAAATAATAGAAAATTGATGAATCAACTGAGAGTACCTTCTGTTCCTGCATGGTGAGAGTGAAATGTTCCAAAAGTGTTTTCTTTCTTTAATGCCATCAAATATTGATGAATCATAAAACTCCAAATAATTCAGATAATGGAATCCCTTACTTCCTCAAAATCTCTCATGAGGAATTAAATTTTTTCTTCTAAAGAATGAGCATACAATTCTAGGCATTTTCAAGAGTCAAAGTTGTGCTCATCCCAATCCCATCTCTGATTGAGAATTCATGAAATTTAAAAGTTTTCAAGAAGTGCTATGGAACGTTCCCTGGTCTTCATACTGAAGGCTAAGAAAGGAAAGGAAAGAGAACCTAGTGTTTTCTTAGTTTATTGGATGGCCCCAGAAGAAATGCTTCTCCTTCCTTGTAGTGCATGCCGTACACAAAACAGCCTTTTGAGGTAGATATCATGAGGACCGAGACACAGCTGGAGTCATTTTGGAGCACTAGAGTGAAGAATTAGAACTTTGACATCTACCAAGGAACTAATCTTGAGAAGACATTCATGTTTTGTTTCTGTTTTTTTTTTTTAGAATTCATCCTTATAAAATTCAATATAAATACCAAGGGAAAACTAAGCTTACACAGTAGACAATCAGATGAAAATATCAGCACTTTTTCTAGTTTCCTCAGACTAAACAGAATAGGAAAAAAATTTAATCATCTGAGACCTATAGACGTAGGATTTTATATATCTAGCTAAAATAATCTGACTGGAAATAATTTCTTAACGTCATTCTTTCCTTCATCAAAGGTAGAAATGAGTTTAACTTAGTGTTATTAAGAAAATCTAAAAGAGGACATAGCTATAAAAAATCAAAAGAAACACATTGATTAAAAGCCATATTTTAAATGAATGAGCTTATCAATCATACTTTGTCATAGAGCAGTCATATTTTTTTCAATAATGTGAAATGTTGGTTTTGTCAGCATTTTTGATGCAGTAGTTTCTACAAAAATGCTTCCTGTGAACATAATCAACTGCATTTTAAGTGATGTTAGATATTTGTAATTTTCCTCAATGTAGTCTCTAAATGTTTACAAGTGGGTAACCATATTTAATGTAGCAACTTTCTGGCAGAAGGTAACTTTTAACTAGGCAGCTATATACATCAAGCAGATTCCTTGGATATTATTTTCATCATAACTAAGCATTTTCTGTTTTTAATCAAATCAACACCTAGCTAAAAAGAACTGAGCATGGGGAGAGACAGAAAGCTTCATTGTGGTAGCTGTGTTGTTTTACTTTTTATTTTTGCTTTGTGCAGAGCCAACTATGTAATAGCAAAATCATACGTTGTCTTTGTGTGTGCATCTTTTGTTTCTCAATTCTCCTAAAACCCTATTCTCTGGAGTGTGAATGTGCATTTCAAAAGAACCTCTTTCCACATTTCTTTTGAGCAAATACTTCATTTCTCAATCCGATATTTGTCAATGTGTAAACATGATAATTTTTTTCTTTCTTTGTTTGTTTCTTTCTTTTTTCTTTCTTCTTTCCTTTCTTTCTTTCTCTCTCTCTTTCTTTTTTTCCCCAGTACTGGGGTTTGAACCCAGGGCCCCATTCTTGCTAGACAGGCACTCTACTGTATGAGCCATGCTCTGGTGCTTTTTTGCATTAGTTAATTTTTTAGTAGGGTCTGGGCAATTTTTGCTGGGCCATGATGCATCATGACCTTCTACTTATGCCTTCCATATAGGTAGAATGAGAGATTCAACTTTTTTGTTGAAGTGGGGTCCCACTAAGTTTTGTCTGAGCTGGCCTCAAGCCATGATCTTCCTGACCTCCTTCTCTTGAGCAGATGAGATTACAGGTGTAGGTGACCATACCCAGGTGATGTTAATTCTTACAATCATTGAGCAAAGGATATTTTTCCATTTCTTTCTGTCTTTTTTTTTTTTCTTATCACTAGGGATCAAACCCAAGGCTCTACCCTTGCTAGGAAAGTGTTCTGCCATTGAACTGCACCCTCTGCTCCATTTCTGTATGTTTTCATTGCCTCTCTACATTATTGTATTAGGAGTGGATTCAACACCTGAGCTAGTTCACAACATTTGATTCTGTTTTACTCTAAATATTAAATTGTACTTGGAGTAGACCGATTCAAATGTTAATATTTTATTTAGCATAATTATCATTTCAGTGTTGTGGGATGGAATCCTCTGATAGTCTTCACATCATGTTTGGTTTCCAAAGAGGGATTACAAAAAAAAGTTACTTTTAATAAAAATAAGTGAAGACCTTAGCAGTTTTCTCACAGGCCTCTACTCACCACTTGATATTTAAGTCATTCCCTTTCTCATGCTCTTTGTCATTATCCTTGTGAGTGGTCCTTTCACTTTCAAACTCATGAACTCTGCCAGATGCACAATTTTCAATGGGTTTTAGTGATTATAAAATTTTGCTCAAACTTCATTTTATTCACTTCATTATATCCTGCACCTCAGTGGACTATGCACACATTGATTTTGTAATTATTCTCTTTCTTTTGCACTCTACCATGAGATGTTTACAGCATCTACAAATGAGCAAGAAATTTCTAGGCATAAACATTTTCATGTTAGTTTATATGTGCATACATATGTGTGTTAGCCAGTTGGGGGTTGATATGTGAATAAGAAGTATATTTAACAGAATTTTTAATGTCAAATGTTTTCATATTTTGAAATTATTTTATTCCTTTTGTGATCTTACAGCTGCAGAGATTAAAAAGTCAAGTACTTCAATTATGAGACCTTTCTTAAAAGGAATTAGTAATAAGGGATCTCAAGTAAAAACAGAAGTGTCAGTATTGAGAAGAGGACATGAGGCAGGGGTAAAATCAGACAAAACAGACTCTAGCTTACACTCTCGCCATTTCTTCTTTTCAGCCACAGTAACTGTCTCATCAACGATTTTCAGTGATAAAGAATTCAGATTGATTTTAGCATCAGTCATAAACCCTTGCTGTCCTTTGCTTAATCTATGTTTATGTTTCTCATTTCAAAGTGCATTTGAAAATGCATAACTTCTCCAAACCTTTCCTTATTGTTATTACAATATGCTGAGTTAAGATTCCTAGGAGATGCTAATATATCAATGTAACAGGAAGAAAAATTAAGAAAAACAATGGTCACAGAATTCTCAAACTAAAGAGAAGGGGAATTTATGTTAGGGGAATATAAAGTTTCTCTTTAGGCAAGCTTACTGTTAGAATTTTTTAAAGTAGAATTCTAGATTTCAAGGAAAGAGTTTATTTCAGAGCTCTTCTTTGATATTCTGGAAGGACTGAAGAGAAGAGAGAGGAAAGTTTGAGATTAGGGCCAGTTTTTGTAGGCAAATATTTAAAAAAACAAAAACAGGCTAGGTGTGATGACTCATCCCTGTAATCCCAGCTACTCAGGAAACAGATATAAGGGGATTATGTTCAACTCCAGCCAAGGCAAATATGCCTGTGGTCTGACTTATGCCTAAGGATAAATAGGAGGATTGCAGTCCATTCAGGCCTGGACAAACCCATGAATCCCTATCTGAAAAATAACTAAACTGAAGAAAGGTTGGGGGTATGGTTCATGTAATAGACAGCCTGCCTAGCAAGGGTCAGCCCCTGAGTTCAAATCTCAGTGCCATAAATAAATAAATAATACAAAACAAGAATATATATTTCTTATGGTGGAGAATATTGTGTGACTATGGAAATAGTGATAATCTTATTTTCAATATTAACCTTATTCTTACATACTAATATGTAATTGTGTCCATGTTATCATCCATCCTTTATTAAAAGTGTACTAAAATCAATAATTTTGTACTAGGATGCCTGTGGAAAGTAAATGAGAGAAGCCTTTGCTTAAACATGCAGCTGAATAATGAGCTAATGAGAAGCAGTAAAGACTGCAGTAGAAAGCAGGAATTTGCAGTAAAGCCAAACATAATAGGAACCATACACTTCCACATTTCCCCAGAGGGTTCTAATGCATACTAAGGTGTTGGATAGGATGATTCTTATATTTTGGGGTTGATATTAGAGTAATCAGTTGCCCAAGAAGAATTAATGCTTTGGGCCAAAGGTCCTGACATGGTTGGATATTATATAAATATGTCAGTCAAGTTTCCCACATGCATAAAACCTGGCATAGTGTAGTACTGACAAGATGCTACGTGGTATATCACAGGACATGTTGGGAAATGTCAAAGCACAACTGCACAGCCATGCAGCACTGGCGATGACAGTGATGATGGCCTCTACCACCGACTGACCTCTTTCACAACAACAAAAACAGGTGGATAGGTGAAGTTATATCTATGACCTAAAGATTTGTCAAATAATTTCAAAGAATAAAAGACAAAGTGAATTCATTACAAAGAAAACTGGTCCAAAACCCCTGTAAAAAAATGCCAGATATGTCCTCATGAAAATGGAATTCGGAAATCATTGAAAATGTATGCACAAAATGTTCAGAAAATATTCATCAAAATGCAATTATTACTAAGAATGACAGCTATTGTCTTGAGGTTCTGGTTGGCATCACTGTTTAATCCCTTCAACCGTCCCATGTGGCATGACCTACTTGCTTTGTCATAGATGCCAATCTATAATCATGGAGCCACTGTCATTTTCACTCTACCACAGCTCCCTCTCCATTTTGTCCCATTTTGCCATCAATAATGTGGTTATCTTAGTTTCTGTGGTTCAGCAACAAATTATTTCTAATCAGAAAATCATGTTTGCTACTATTATGTGACAAGACTATATTTTAATTTAAAAAGTATATTAAAATTCTACTAGCATATGTAATTGGCCTGGCAGTAGAAATATTTTCAGTGAATACGAAGTCTGTAAGCTGTCCAAGCCAGCAATTTACCAATTACTGCAATTATCTTTGGGATTCTTATTAATAGAGGTCACCATTGGCTCTTTTCAGGTTAAATGGGAAATTCTTTAAAAAGGGTAAGAAAAGAAATAGCCATCATATTTCACAAGGCATGGTTTTTAATAAAGTGACTTTAGAAATTAATTGGTTCTATAAAAATGATCCCAAAAAAACAAATGAAGTCATATTCATAAGTGAACCAAGCAATGCATTTAGGCCTCTTGCATAAAATCACAGTAGTTAACAAAATTTTGGCCACTGTGCATTTATTAAATTACTTACTTGTTCTCATTCTACTGTGTATTGTAATAAAGATACAAATAGGAAAACCCTTTTAACTTTTGTTGTACATAAAATTATATATTTAAGAAAAGAATTCAAGAACCTTCTGAAGGCAACATATGAGAAGAATTAAGAGACTTTATGTAATTAATGAACAAATTCAAAGCAGAGGAATGTTTGAATAGACATCAAACAGGAAATATTATGTGCAAAACTTGGAAGAATATTTTCATATTCTCATCAGAAAAAAACTGCCCTTTGAATTGGATGCTGTGCAAAACAAGTTGAGGAACTTGAGTAAGGTTAGTTTAGATGGAACAAGGTGTTTAAAAGTGATTAAACACCTAGGTTTCAATTCAAGAGAAGTAAGAAGGTGGATCACTTAGCAAAATGGTTCTAATAATAGCAAACTTCAAAGAATAGGAGTGAGGAAAGGTTTTGTAGTTCTTTATAAACACATTACTAAAATATGATGTATATATAATGGGGAAAATTTACAAATTATCATGGAGAAAGAGTGTGAGAAAGATGGAGAGAGAGAGAGAGAGAGAGAGAAGCTCTATGGAGAGCATCAGTCAATTCATTGACTCTTACTAGAAAATGAGCAGACTGAGATGGACAGAGGGCAAATGGGGAAAAGAAAGAAATACATTTTCAAGTATTAGGCTCTGTTAGCAAAATGATGGCAACAATGAAATTTAAATAACTGTGGGAATTAGTCAGTACTCTGGTATTTCTAGAGAACATAAGGAAATGTCAGTGTATATCTCCTAATTATATACTTATATATAATTATATATAATTGCTAAATATATGCATATCTGTATTTAAGTTGTTATGGTTACTTGAGACTTGTGTGTGTGTATGTGTGTGTGTGTGTGTGTGTGTGTGTAGAGGTGGGGAATCATTAGAACCAGTCCATTCACTTCATTTTTTAATTCTAGCAAGGCTAGGAGGAAAGGCTTAAAAGAGATTTTCAGCAGAAGATTGACATAAAAGTATTGAATCTCTTATAAGAAAGTGGTAGAGGAAAGGTGATTTGAAAAGAAGTAGCTTTGAAGGAAGTACAAGAGTAAAATGGAGAAGTGATAAGATTCAAATTAGAAAGGAGGGAAAGGTTGAAAACAGATACAAGACATATGCCAGACATAAAATCAAATGGAACATATGAAGTGAATCCTCAAATTTTAAATGACTGAGTTGAACAACACAGAAAGAGCTTGGAAAATAGCATGGATATTCATGTTGCTATTCTTCACCAATTTAGGACATGATGTAAACTAAATTATTAAAACTCAGTGCATCAAAAATAACATTGAGAATTTAGAAGGCTTGTGATTGTTACATTGCAGTGATTTTGTAGTCATCTGAATTTACTGAGCATGAGCTTACAATGCATTTAAAGGCTTGTTATCATTGAAACAGTCTTCAATCTCAGACTAATAAATTTGAGCTAGAAAAAATAGGGTTTCAACATAATACTTAATTATAAGTATATAAGTTCATGCAAAAACAAGCTGTCTTAAAAATTGTTATATTTTACATTCAGACTCATCTCCTAAAATTTGCCTCTAAATGCCTATCATGAAAACATGGTATAGTTACCTTTTAAATTAAGCATCATATACAAATGCAAGTTAAATTTAATTGCATAATGCCTCTTAATTACTTGTTTAAAAACTGTCAGACCTCATAATATTGCTGAAATTAAGTATGCAAAAATGTATTAACTCATGTATTCCATCCCCTTGACAGTCCATGAATATTCTCCATTAAGAAAAATAGTGCTTTACAGAGTGATTTTTCTGTTTCACTTTTAAATTACTTTACTTTGACTTTTTAGAAATATACCAAGAAACATTTTATTGTGGAATAAATAAATTTCTTTATTTTACACTGACAATAAGAGGACTTATTTTTGCTCAGGGTAGGGGTGTACTTAGTGTTCAATGAACTCAAGAAATACACTGTACATGTACGCTTAATGAAATTGTTAAATAATTATGTAACATCTTAAAATAATATGAGATTAACTTATATTTTGTATTAATTACAAAAGAATTTCGAAAACATAAATGATGTGATTTGGATTGTGAGATGAGAAGTTTATTACATATCTAGGAACTCCTGGTTTCAGGCCAGGGAGGACAGAGAGTTCCACATGATGTAGATAGTATGGAATGGCATAAAAGGGGAAGGAAATGAGCATGGAAGCCGTGTCCTAAAAACACATCCTGATTCTTTTCAAACAAGGCTGTCTTCTCCTGCTGACCAAAAGATATATACTACCCCTTGGCTACAAAGAGTTCCCTTGAAGGGCTACAGATGTAAACTTGCTCTTTTCCATGGATACTGAAGATATAGTATTGCTATTTGATACATTTTGTGCACCTCATGACTTGAAAAGTATTTCTTGTAGGCAGTACTGGGGATTGAACTCAGGGCCTTGTCTCTGCTACTTGATGCACACCACAGCTCAGAGCCCTTTATGTTTTAGTTACTTTCACATGGAGTATTATGCTTCTATCTGGGAAAATCTTCCAACCTAGACCCTCCTGTTTCTTCCACCCATGTAACTGAGTTTACAGGTATGTATCACCAAACCTGGCATGTTCTTTGAGAAAGGTGTTGCTAACCTTTTTCACTTTTTTGGTCTCTGCTAGTCTTGAACCATGATCTTTCTAGCTTAACTTCCCAATTAGCTGGGATCACAAAAATGAGTCACTGCACCCACCTTGCAAAGTATTCTTGTGACCTTTAAGTATATTGACACTTATCATAACCATGAGTGCTGATAGTGCTGTAGTCCACATTTTGTAAATGAAAAATGCGACTTTGAAATTTAAAATTGTTAGCAATAGATTCAATATGGCAGCTGTACCCAGTCAGGAACTCTGTTCCTTCTTCCTGAATCTTTCAGAATGACGAGGTCTTTGTTGATGCTTCTAACACATTTCTGGTAATTAGAGCACAATTTCATAAATTCCATAATAGTTATTTCAAGCTAGTTTGCATCAGATTTACCAGGTGGTAGAAAAATTTTAAGTGACATTTGTGCAGTTCCATGAGGTCTACAATCATGAAAGAATCCCTTGATATTTCAGCGTAATCAATATTTATTACATGCATTTCTTTTAGACATATATTGGTAATATTTAGTTTTGTTTCTAAAGCACATAACATTATTAGTATGATGCCGAAAATACGCCATTTTAGTAACTTTTTTCATTTTAGAAGCACAATACTCTTGTAATCTAACACTTGTTATAGTTCTTCAGGAAAAAAAGATGAAATAGAATTTGTTGATTTTTGGTTTTGAAATCTCAGTCTGATGAAGATAACACTTTGACATTGAGTCTCTTACAGAAATGCAGTTTACCAATAGAACATGACACACAAAGAATTTAGCAAGCAGTATGACTAAGCAGAGTGTGGAGAAAATAGTTGTATTCAAATGGAGAACAATTTTAAATTAGATTTGATGATAAGACCATATGCATTCTTTTTTCAGAAAATGTCAAAACTATCATTTCAATGATCCACTAGAGTATAAAGAAAATTCATCTACATTAAGATACTTATAATAAACATAACATAGCTAATTAAGTAAGGTGAAAAGCTGAATAATAAGATATAGATTGGTGTATATTTTTTACATTTTTAATGTTTGTATGAGATTGGACAACAGTACTAAGGATAATTTTCATTAAAATGGAACATATCACTTTGATTATTAGAATTTTCAAGTAATTGACAATTCCATTATGATATAAATGTTTTATAGAACCATTTAAATCATTTGAAAGAAATGATTGTTATGATTATTTTGCAAGGATGTGCTTGGTTAAGAAGAAATACTAAATGCTATCAAATGCTCTCCACAGGCAGAATAATGAGTGAAGTTATTAATCCTCATTCTGTTTTGAAAACTCACTGTTAACTCATTTTCTTCTGTTTCAATATGGCCTAGTCAATGCGCTATAACATTTATGCCACTGAACTCCACATGTGCAGCAGTTTCTAGCTAGCTATTCAGGCATATCAAATGTTTTACTTCAATTTGATCCTATAAAATACATTTTCCTATCTGTGAGAGGGGTTAGACTGCATCTTAAGAGAGATAAAGATATTGACACATGGACTTTGCCCTGTGAGAGTTGATGATTTCTTTGGAAAATACACATAAACATCAGTAGCAGGGCAATACTTCTGATATGGGTAAAACAGCAAGACTAAAACTACATCTAGCCTTTAGAGTGAGAAAATAACAAGTCATGGATAAGACTATCTTTTTTCGTACTATGTATATTAAAGATAAGTCAGTTTAACATAGGCAATCCACTATTTTTAAAACTGAGCTACTTCATATTCATGTGTTTCAGTTTCTTAATATTTTTTCACAAATTCTAGAAATATTTTTTTCTTCTTCTGGGTTTGAACTTAGGATTTTGCATATTTTGTCTGTTTGTTTTGCTTTAGGGTGTGTTGGAGTTTTGGCCCAGGTCTTTGATCTTCCTAAGCAAGCACTCTACCACTTGATCCATGCTTCATGCCATGGGATTTGCACATGGTAGACGAGCAATTTTCCTCTGAGCTATAGTCCCAATCCTAAGGAATTTTATGTTTGAAATTTCCGCTTGAGCTATGTTTCTCTTTTCTTTTTTCTACTTTTTTTTTTGAGTTCTACATCTTCTGAAATAATTTAAATATTCTTACAAAGTTCAGAACTGTACTGTTACCAACACCTGTGTCTCAACATATGCTAGTACCCTAACCAGACTCTTGTTCCATTTAAAATATTTAAATATGAAAATCCACACAACTATTTGGTATTTCCTTTAGTTTTAATGTTAATTTATTAATCATTTGCCCAACCAATATTACTGAGAAACCACTATATACCAGATACTTCTGTCCCAGGTATTGAATTAGTTAAGGAAATTGAATAATAACCATAACTACCAAATAGGCCTCTTGACAGAAGCAGCTATAGTGGTGGAGACTTTAGATAGTGAAGTAAAATACACTGTGTGATAGATAATGATATAGGATGCAAATTAGAGAATTCCATTGGTTAAACACATGTAGGGTACACTAAATCCTAGATTAAAAAATCTAACCACCAACAGGGTCAACACTAAACCAGTAAGACAACTCTAGGTCCCAAAGGAACTGGCCAGTAGTCAGTCACCAGGTGGCAAGGGTCATTACACATCCTTTCCAGTATGGAGAGGCCAAAGATGTCTCCTCACAGAAATAAAACACCTGAATATGGATTATTTTTCTCCTCAGTGCCTGCCAAGTTTCCATAAAAAACAACACCCTTTAGTTCTTAGATGTTTTATTTACTGTAATGACGTCCTAGGGTACTCATGAAGTAAGACCTAGTAGTTGTTATAAAATGTTAAGTCTGTGAAGCCCATGTGTTTGTGCACTGCTGGTGGGAAAGAAGCCAGTAATCTTGGATCCTTTTCTATCTCAAACCATCATCCAAATCTATATTGTTAGCAGAATGAGGATTCTTAAAGAGAGCAAGGGTTGTAACTATGAATATAAATAATGTAAATATAGTACCAGAAAGTACACGAAGGTTTAAATTGACTGCTGACTGCTGGGAAGATTCCGGCAGGTTTTGCTGAAACAGATGCTGGCAGGATCTACTCTGCTAGTCTTCTGACCTGCATCTCTTGCCTCAGTCAGGAGATTCTTTTTTTCATCATCTACAGATTTAGATAAATTCCCTTAATTGCTTCTTTAAAAAAAAACTACATTCAAGCTTATTCTTCTTAAGCAATGAGGTCTTCACAAAAGTTATTGTAATGTATTCATATGCTGATTTTTTTATTGGTATGCTATGTAAATATAAAGATTAATAAGACTGACTTCAGAACACAAAATACTATAGCTAAGTTGGGAATATTGTTCTGAAAAAGGTTATGAGAATTATAAGGAGCATAACACAGAAACTTCAGAGGTACTATCTGATACAGAGTGTGAGAGAAAGATTTAAAGATAAAGATATATATTTTTTTTTTGTGGTACTGAAGATAGAACTCAGGACCTCATGCTTGCAAGGCAGGAGCTATACCAGTTGAAATACTTCATGAGTACTTTTTGTGTTGGTTACTTTTTTGAGATAGTTTCTTGTTTTATGCTTTGACTGCACTGGACCAAGATCTTCTTATTTGTGCTTTCCTGTTTATCTGTGATGACAGTTACCTGTCACTATATCCAGCCATTTGTTGAGATGGGGTCTCACCAACTTTTGCCCCAGTTGACCTGTTGAAAAGAATCCTATTTCATAATGCTCATTTATTTATGAAAGAACCAATATTGAATAAGATTTTTAAAAGAATTTGAGAAGAAAAAAATGAGGTTTTCCAAAGTGGAATAGGTGGTAGTCTCAGTGCTTTGTTTCACTTCATTGTTCTTGATAATGTTTGTGATACACTAATTCTCACATTTCAGGAAAGTTCCACAATATAGGCAGAATGGGTCTTGGCCCGATTCCTTCCCCCAAACTTAGCCTCATAGCTTAGAAGTCAAGCTGTTTTGTCCTATGATGCATAGATACTATGAAATACTTTGCCTGAGGAACTGCTGAAAGGATCCTATCTTTCTCTATTTGATTTTGAACTTTATCATTAACAGACATTTAGGAGAGGTTTTCTTAGTAAGAAATGGTTTGTGTCACATGCTGCAAAATCACAGTTCAAAATTACCTGAGTAAATTTATTTTCTTTAACAAGTGCTTTATAAATATTCATTTAAAAAGTCATGTTTATAAATTGAAATGGTTCTTTGTAAATGTCCAATTACAATCATTTGACAAGTATAAATACACTTTGTGGCAAACAATACCCTGATTTATGCAGATCCCATTAAATATAACTGTGAACTATAATTATCCTAGTGGACTATAATTTTGCCTGCCCAGTCATTCATAGAGTTTAATACACTCAACTGAGACTGAATTTTTAATGCTGTTTCTTACAGTGGCAATGATGTATGTGTCACCACCCTTTCTAATTCTGTTTTCACTTGAATAAATAATCTCAGCTAGGACCTCATTCATGCTACTTTGCTCAATTCAACAGGACCGACATGAAATAAGAATAATATTAATAGCAAGTCATTTTTGCTCAGTCTAAAAAATACTTATTTGCAATTTTGTTGACTCTTTTGGTACATTTGGTCATTAGTGGTAAAACTCACTTATAGTTTAAGTTATAATTATTGTCTTGATGAAGTAAATTGCCTGTCTTAGAGAGCATTACATATAGGCAGGAAACTATAGAGAAAATATGGATGTCAAGCTTGAATAAACAATGTGCATGTCTATTTTTCTATTTTAAATTCATGACCCGCCATTGCTCTTAACATGGTAGGTAAAATCACTCTTTATAACTTAATATGCTTTGAGACAATATTTAAGACTAATGAATAACCCAACTTTATCACAAGGAAGTATACAGAATCCTTTTAACAAGATATCTGCATGAGATCAAAATTATCAGGCATTTCAAATGAATTATCTGCTTTGGTAATATTCAAAAATATGAAGACATCAAGATGATATTAAACAGCACCATATTGATCCTGAATCATCTCCACTTTGTACCATTTTTGATTAATCAAAAATAATTATTGAATGTAGCCATTTTTTTTAATTTTAGGTGATATGTTCTGGAGAACACAATCTATTGTCAAAGAAAGATTCTTTTGTTTCTTCTCAACCCAGCAATACAATTCTACTTAGGACACTTTTTCTTTCTAAAATTTTGCTATTTTTCCCTTATTAATTAAATTTGTACAACAAAAGTAAAGTAAGCTTGAAGTCAAAGAGGAAATTATAGAATTGAATTAAACAACTCTAAATTAAATTTCTGCAAGAAAATTCTTGCTGCACAGTGCAACTCGCATTTCTTGGCCTTATGTATTTATGAAAGCTCCTGCTGTAATGAAGGTGCTTGAAGCCACTCATCAGTACTTATCCCTGAACAGCTTTCCACAAAACATAAACTCAAAGGTTTGATGTTTCCTGCTTCTAGGATCTGCACCTACTGTCATTGTTGGGGACAGAATTATGAAGACACAGGGCTGTGCTGTGGGTCTCTCTACCCTGGCCCTGGATCTTCAAAGTGAGTTGATGATAGTCCTCAACACAAAGTTGTATTCTGTGCAAATACAGGAATATGTTTCTCTTGCAATTTATAGCTATTCCATGTTATATGGGTTCCAGAATGACACTATTTTTTTCTGCAGATGTATCATGGAGGTTTAATTAAAACTCATTTTCAATTTTTATTAACATAAATCTCAGTCTTCAAATGAGACATACACATGTTATGTACACAGTGGTTAACAAATTAGATGTTGAGTGTCAGCAGGCACTTATACATTGCAGAGAATGTATAATAATACATTGCAAAGGCAGGTATACAAGACACCCCCTTGGAGATTTTTGTTTTTTTCTCCAAGGACTTTGACATTTTCCCCATTGGCTTCCAATCTCTTTTCCTTTCTGTTCTTCCTGCCATGTCAGTTTGCTCCCGGAAGTGTAGACATGTTTACAGCCCAGCAAAGAGCTCAGTTTAGGCCCCTAGTGGACTTCCTTTACACCATCAAATTTATAACATAGTATTTCTCAATTCCATGTATACTGTACACAATTACTTGTTTCTATTTTATCCCTAAAGTTTATAGTTTAATTTTGTTGTTCTTAATGACTTTCTTATTACTATGGTTTGTATGAAACAGTTCTCTTAATCACTTTATTGTTGTTCACACCAGAGACAGATTTTTTTTCAATATTCCTCAGTTCAAGTTAAGATTTAGAAACAATGTCAGCTCATTTGTTTTCTTTTTTTCCCATAGCAATGTTACATCATAAAATATTGCTAAGTTCTTGAACTATTGCAGTTTATGTCCTTTAAATTTACAGTTAATTTTGAAGAAGATATATTGTACTATTTCAGAGGACATGAGGTGAAGTTCTTTCTGCACTAAGAAATTACAGTTTATGCATACCTCCCATGTATCTACAAACATAACACCACTTTTGGTTGAAAATTTTTGTATTGACTTCTGGAAGCCACGAAGTCCCAGAATCCACATTCAAATGGTATTAATAGTTTAAGAAAAATGCTTTCTCTAGAATAAAAAAAGAGAAAACCAGTGAGTGGTATAGGCTCATTCATGCTCTGCCTGGTGTCTCTTTCTCCAAACACAGCCTCAGTATACACTAAATGAATGCATTGAGTGCTTCCTAAACAATACCAGCACAATAGAACCTGCTCTAAGAGACAAAGTCATAAGTGTGCAGAAGTAAAAGGAATGTTCTCTTTCTCAGTGGGCTGGTTAATTGTATGTGCTTTCCTTTTGATTGATTTTAACACTGATAGAAACTAAGTTTTCAGTGCAGAAACAATTACAGCAGGAACTGCTATCCTTTACTGAATGTACAATGCTATTTATAAAGGAAGAAAATTACAAAGGTTTGTTTCCTGCTGTTAATTTTGCTAGGGTACTGAATTAGTATGACACTGCTGGGAGCTGCAGGAGACCTTTAAGATACATGAGGAGGAAGGAGCCGACCTGATGAGTAGAATTAATCATCAGAAGCTCCAGTTAGTAAGCATGTCAACAAGGGGCTTTGGAGGGATGGCTCCTGGCCCCAACCTGGAAAAGTAGTGTGGAAGGTAATTTTAAGTAACAGCTAAAGTGACCCAAATCATTGATTAATTTTTCACTTGAATCACTTAGAGAAGCGAAACAAAGTCCATGGTGGGAAAAGTGGTTATGTTAAAAGAAAATCAACAACAAAATTAATCCATCCTTATTTTTCTTTTTTAGCTTGTCATCTGATCTGATTGCCAGAGCTGGCTTGACAAAGTACAGAGGCACCAAATGGTGGCCGGAGCAATAGAAATGTGTTATCTAGAGTTCTGGAGGCTGGAAGCCTGAGCTCAAGGGATGAACAGGTCCTGTTTCTTCTGAAGAATGGTAGATAGGGTGTGTTCCAGGTCTTTCCTCTAGCTTCTGGGAGTTTGCTGGAAATCTTCAGTCACTTAGCTTGTAGATGTAAGTAACATCCTCATCTCCGTCTTATCATGGCACTGTCTGTGTGGGTATAACTACTCTCCATTTTCTGATTTCCCTAGGATGGTGGTCCACCCAAATGGCCTCCTTTTAGCTTGATTACCTCTGAAAGACTCTGGCAAATAAGCTCACATTCTGATTTATGTTAGGATTTTAACAAATCAATTGGGAGGGGAAGCACAATTCAACTCCCAAAAAGATTGTAAAATAATTAGAGTGTAAATCAGAAATTCAATCTCGAGGCCAAACAATCTCAAATTTTCTTGAGGGAGGACCCATGCTCTCATCAAGAAGTTTGCTAGGGGCAGAGCATGGAAATAAGTGCATATTAAAACTCTTGCAAGTTAGAACATTTCTGTTGTATTATCTATAAGGTTAGGATCATTGAAAGATAGCTCCAGAATATTATTTTTTACACAAGAACACCAAGGTCACTGTGCTGTTGAAAATCTTGCAAAACTTATAAAACTGATCATAGACAGAACGTAATCCATATAAATCTTAACAGGGCACACAGAACAAAGGCAGTTATAGTGCACACTTTCTAGGCATGTTTCATATTTAGATCTTTCTGGTGGCAAAAAATAGGCAATTTAAAAAATTTTGCATGTATGAGTAAATTTACCATGTGTCTGTTCTGAAATGAAGAGGGAGTTCTAAGTGTGCACATGGTAACTCTGGGTACAAATCCAATTTTTATCAGAAGGAAGATACTTGTCAAAGAAGATTCACGTTGTATGTATCCATGCTGGATATAAGAAAATTGTATTTTTAATTTTACAATCCATGTAACATCTCTATTACCATAAGTCCAGTGCAGTAATAATTACATGACAAGAATTCTTTTTCAGTTTACAGGTGGTAAATGTCTGTGTGAACACAACAATGTTTCAAATTATCAGTGACCATGTTGGATATGCCTTGAAAACAAATTTGTTTCCCACTCCTCACATGCATAGAACAAACTATTATCCTAGTTGGAAAGTGTTAGTACAAAAGATTAAATTACCAAAGTTTTTGTTCATTGGGTTTTTTTGTTTGTTTGGTTGGTTGGTGCAGTGTTGGGGATCAAACCCAGGACCTTGTTTATGCTAACCATGTGCTTTACCTGTGACCTGCATCAACAGTGCTATTCAGAGTTCTTTTCCTTTTTAAGCTCACGCCTGTGGAAGACCTATTCATACATGCATAGTCTTCCTTCAATCTGGCTTGAAATATGGTATTTTTGCTCCTTATAGCTATTTCGAGTGGCTAGGTATTGCAGAGCAAGTCTAACCACTGACCAAATCTCATATTCAGACAATTATATGAGGAAAGAAAATCTCAGGTCAATATTTTGTAACTCAATTCCCATAACCTTTACAACATTTTTAGACTACTGTATAATAACCTCTTTTTGAATCATTTTCTTATGTTTACTCAAAATAAGGATTTTAATAGATTGAGTTTTGTTGAATGCCATCCATGTTTGCCAGTATGAAATAACAACTTTGATAGTACAATTTACATGAGAGCGTTACAAATTTATCTAGTACTCTTGTACTTTTTAAAATTAAATTTAGTATTTAGAAACAAATCAGCATATATTAATTTTTACAGTAATGAGAATTCATTTTTATAAAAAACTTTTAAGGAAAATATCTATTAGAATGCTAAAATAATTTTAATTCTTAGAACCTCAGAATATTACTTTTTTCTTTATATGTAAACTTACTAAGTTAAGCAGGGCTATCTCCTCGCAGGACCTAGCATAATACAGTTCACACGGTGGATAACCAACTGAAAGTGATTGAACAGAATTGTTGTGACAAAAATTAGTAATTATTTCAAGCTTTCAAAATGCACTAGACCCTTTTCAATGCACTTAAAATTGACCATCCCATTTAGTGACCTTAGGAGTCTTAAGAAGTAAGTATGGTTGTTGTTTCCTCTTTACAGAGGAGGAGAAGGATAGGTGGGGTGGAGAATTCAACAAAGGCTATAGACATGGGTCTCACACTTAAGCCACATAAATCTAGAAGCTATGCTACAATTATTATACTATATTAGTTCATAAATGTGAAGATAGACAAAATTTTTTAAAAGCTCTGGAAAATATGTTTTGGTTTTGTTAAAAATTTTCTTGAGAGGGCCTTGTAACATGGTCAGGGCAGACCTCAGTATTCCCCATTAAATCATGCAATCAGTGATTCAGCAGTGCCACTAGCTTGAATCTTAACCATGAAGAATCCTTAAATAGTGAAGTTTTAAGTGACTATTCCTCCCTTAAAAATAGCTTCATGGGCAAAGTTTTAATTTTCAGGTTGATTTTATGAGGGGAACAACAATTGAGGAAGATAATTATAGATTTTCTAGTTCTAAATTGTTATATACAGAATTTTTTTAACCTTCATATTTTGAAAACATTCAATTTATACTAAACTGTTATATAGCATACTTAAATATTTGTAATGCATGGAGATATGATTAACAAATTGTGGCATTACATGTCCTCAAGTTAATTTTCATAGCTGCACATGAAATTCTTGTCTATGATTGAGTCACACCTCTTGGTAGTGGCACTGGGAGAATTTTCTCATTTAAAAGTCAATATTATTTGCAAAATTGACTATTGTGAGTGCAATATAATCAATTTTGTTTCTTTTTGGGAGACAAACTTTTGGTGAAAAAGTTTTTCTTTTTAATGTGCTTCTGATTTTTAAGGAATAGGAGAGAGAAAATAATGTTTAAAGTGAGTAATGGTAAAAAGTCTAGATTTAGTAAAAGGATTTTATAGCTATGTCAGGGAGGTTACATACAATTGGTATGAGAGTTAGAGGAGCAAATCTAACATAAGAATAGAGAAGGACAAGGCACTATTATATTCAATAGGTGGGATTTACTTAAAGCTGATTACATTGGTTAATTGTAATTGTTATAGAATTATTTAGTTAAAGTATCTTTTGATATCTCCTGTTTCCTGACAGGTTATATTCACGGTTGTCTTATATATATGATTTGGGGACTACGAAGAAAATAACAATAGAATCAACTTCATCAGACAAATTTTAGCCTTCCAGCTGCCTCAGTTAGTTACAGATGCTAACATAGAATGTGAAATGTTGTGTGTTTAAGAAATAGAAAGAAATATATTTCTCACAGTTGTGGATACTGAAAAGCCTGAAATCAGGATGGCAGATAGGTTGCGTTCCTGTGAGGGTGCTCTTCCAAGTTTCTGTTGGTTGTCTTTTGTCTCACGTGAAAGAGAACAGAAAGAAAGGTCTCTCTTCTTACAGGGCACTGATCATTTATGAGTGGTTCACTCTTATGACATTGCCTCTCAAAGGCTTCATTCCAAACATTACCACATCAGGGACTTTGGTTTTAACATATGAATTTTGGGAGAATACATAATTTAGTCCATAGTTCTAGCTGTTGTTTGAATTGTACCAGCTGTGGTGATATGATTACACAACCATAATACAAAATGCTTCTTTAAGCATACAAAAAAGTCTGGTCTGTCATATTGTTGAAGTATGATTAGAACAGAAGGACAAATACATGTCACTCTTTATGTGTGACTATTGTGAAAGACTTAGATTATAGGATTATACATTTAGGGAAGCTTACAATTTCACCTATCCCCACATTTTACAAAAATCAAAGGCATGAAGTTATTGTTGGGCATCTTCCAATAGATTAATGTCAGCACTTTTACATTAGAAAAGAAGAAATGTGGTCAAGCAGAATTCTCTCCTTCCAAAGTACATAGGAAATCAAGCTTCTGGCTCCAGTCCACTTACTTTGGTTTGAGCCTAGAAAGAGATTACAGACCCAGTTGCAAGACCAGCATCATTGCCCAGTGTTACAAGGCAATCATGTTCCATGATCTGATGTACTTGATGATGTACCCCATTTATGCTTAGTGGAACTGGCAGCAAGAATACCCCTTTCATCTGGGAATTTATGCCTCTCATAGATTAAGAGTTCCCCTAGCACTGGATATTTTAGGAGGTCAGAACTTGCCATTTTTAGTGACAGGCCTCATTCCATGAAAATTTTGCTTCTGCATCAATAGAATTTAGTTCACTACAAGAAAACTATGCTATCTTTATTATTATTATTGTTATTATTATTATTATTATTATTATTATTATTTGTGCTTATCTTGGCTGGCAAGAGAAGCCATGGTTGTGCTCCAACATTTTCTTTTTCAACTTTCAACCCAAACTGGCTCTACCTCAAGTGATTAATTCAACTTGAGGAGTGACCAGTGACAAGTCATACATGAGTTTTATTCTGTATCCATAAGTAAATACAGACACACATTTTTTACCCATCCTATTGATTGTTTGTGGTGTGTCAATACCCATCCTATTGATTGGTACCCAGGTTATTTCATTGGGTAGTACTTATCTTAGAATCTTGTGTTCCATTTTCTGATTGTGGATCATACCAGAAAAGAAGAAATGAAGTTACCCTTACTCTATAGCATACCAGCTACTCACATATTTTTTCTATAGAGTAAAACAGATTGCAAATGTTCTGTACCATTGCAAATACAATTATGAAAATGTTTTGGAAGGGTGATTAGAAAATATCTGTAATCATCTCTCCTCCTATCTGATCACCAGGATGCAAGAAGTGTGACCCATTTAATTTATCCTATATCTAATCATAAAAATAGTGCAGCTTCATGTAGAATCCAAATGGCTTTTTAATAGGCTTCCCAGAGTTTCTCTGGAACACTAAGTTGTTGTTGGAAGTTGTGCATTCACAGCAGTTACAGATGAGTTTAGAGAGCAGCTTACCCACAGGTTAGAAAACTATGATGCTGTGTGCATGCTGTTCTTCTCTATAATGCCCCATTCTTAAGCCACCAGGACTAGGAAATACCCACAAGTGCACCAACATTGCTTCTGTCAGGTGGGTACTTTTGGTCTCAGCAAAATATCAGAACTCTCTGCAGTCTCTCTTCCTTTTTAAACTGTCCAGATTTCACAAGAACCTGGTTATCTGATTTTGCAAATATTACAAGGCAGATTTGTCATGAGAAAGGCTGTAAGATAAACCAGAGAGATAATCTAAGATCTATACAGAAAGTCCAGATGCATATGGCTGAGGAGACAAGTAACAATGACAAACAAAAATGTCAAGAAACACAAGGTAGAACAAAAATCTGAGAGTTACATGTTCCAAGGAAGTGTGAACAAAATAGAAAAAAAGTTGTGCTTAATCATGGAAGAAAGAAAAAGATTCAAATTTATCAGCCAATGTCGTCAGTCTTTTGGCAAGTGCTTGATATGTATGATGAATGGATTCAGAATGCCAAAACACTAGGGAAACTTATACCTAAGGTTAGTCATTATTTGAATTACTGAAGTAAGTGCCAGGTACAGTGGGTCATGCCTATAATTTTAGCAATTTGGGAGGCAGAGATCAAGAGGATTGCAGTTTGACCATACACCAATGTATAAAAACTATGCATCTAGTGCACACCTGTCATTCCAGCTATGTGGGGAGTATAAATAGGAACATCTCAGTCCCGGCCAGCCCTGGCAAAATGCAAGACACTATTTGAAAAATACATAAAGCCAAAAGGGAACCCAAGTAGGCTTGCCTAGCAATTCCAAGGCCTTGAGTTTAAACCTCAATAACACCCAAAAAAATATTTAGGTAATGTTATTATCAAAGAGGTTGATGAAAATAAGTAAAGACCATTTTAGAGTATAGGTCTTTAGTTAGTGTGCCAAGGAAAAGAAGCTTGCAAGGAAGACAGAAGGGTGGACAGATGGAACTGAGTGGAAAGGTGTTCCAAAGAGGAGAAAGGAGTGGAAAGAAAAGAACAAATGCTAAAGAAGATGGAGAGAGTGAAAGAATGCAGTATTGGTGGTAACTGGGAAGCCATTGGTTTTGTGAGAACCAGATCAGCATTGTTGTGGCTGAAGTCAGAGGGCCAGGGGAGACAGTGACCTTCTATGTGAAAGCAAACAGGCTAATGGAAGAAAGGAGCTTATTTGAGGGAGGATTGGTTGTTTTTCTCATGGGAGAGAATTTTTGCAATTATAGACAAAATGATAAGGAGAAGCAGGTCAAATTCTAAACAGCTTTTCATACACCTACGAAAGTTCTATTTCTCACTACATACATGTATTGAATGTCAACTTGCTCTATGCATATGTGCAATGATTATGTGTCAATTAAAAATTCAACATTTTTGAAAGGAGAATTTCATAGACAATTTTATGTTGCTATTTATTTTTGAGATGGGACATGGTGAAGCAAAGCTTAAAATTCAATTTATACTTCTATAAGTATATGTGTAAAAATAAATAATCTAAAATTAATTAAGCATCAAGTGACTTTTAAAATCAAATTGTTATAATGCTGTGACAGAAAATAACACTAGAGAAGCAATGTTCTTTTTCTCCTCACTATCACTCCTCCCCAGAAACCTGGTGGCCCTGTGGCCAGACCCAAAGGAATCACATTATGTGGCTAGTTGTTTCCTGGTCTCAGAAGAAACATCAAAATTTATAATCCATCGAGAAGAGCTCTAAAGAACACATGCACCATACCTAAACGCACTTTAAAACCATGAGAGATTCCCAGACAAGTAACATTGACAATACACAAAAGGTGTACAATGTGCTTAAGATTTTTGCTCATCTGGAAAAAAGAATACCTGAACATTCCTAGAATTATCCACATTCTAAACTATCAACCTGTGTGACCAGCAATGACAAAATGCTATGCATTCCCAATATAATTAATCTAATTTTGAAAAAGTAAAGAAATATAACACAGGTCACCCACTCTCACCCACTCTCTTGGAATTCAGAGGTAATTATTGACAATATTTTGTTGCTTTTATTTGGAAAACTTTAGATGTATCTGATGGAAACATAAGGAAAAATTTATTTTCTTTTAAAGTGTGCATAATCAAGTTCCTGTGTAAGAAAGTTTTCTTACTTACAGCATAAAATAGTTTCAAAAATTCCATCAAATGTTACAATTTAGTTATAAATTGAATTATTGTAAACACTCTGTGCATTTTTATGGAACTTCAGAATTTTCCCTTAGTATATAGTCTCAGAAAAAGAACTAGTGAGTCAAATATTTAAAAATGTATGTGCATTTTGATAACATAAAATATCTTACAAGTATAGTGCCAGTTTAAATTCAAACCTCATGAAGTACTTTAATGTCAAAGATGGTGATTAGAGGGAGGAAGCAGAAAGCATGCTTCCTAAAGTAAAATCTTGAAGAGACACTGGAGATACACCTTGCAGGAAAAACCACCAAGAAAAGGCAAATCTCCAACACTTCCACACCCCCAGCCCGTGCATAGCATCCTTATGCCACCTTAAATGGAGAAACCAGGAAGGCTCCTGCGCTGCCAGACACCATCGCCCAGACCACTTGGGAAGACACAGACCACAAGGTGAGCTAAGTGGCATGTGGTACTCCCACAGACAATCCTGGGCCAGATCAGCATAGAGCCCTGGACAGACCAACCCCCACCCAGGGAAAAAAGAGAAAAAAACAAACTGAATAATAAAGAAGCAGCTGAAAAAAAAAAAAAAAAGACATGTAGCAAAGAGGGCAGGGCACCCTGAGCTCCAGAGTGGGAGAGGGGCAATTCCTCACGGAACAGTAAATAAACTGTAAACCGCCAGAGAATGCAGGTGTGGTACCACCTCCCCCCATGGGCTTGGAGAGGGGAAGGTGTCCAACAGCTGCTAAAGTGTGGCATGTTCCACAGGAGAGTGGGGGTGGGGCAACTCCCCACACAAACTCTAAATAAGAAAGGACTGCAATTGCAACAAGCAGGTAGGGCTGTATACAGGAGAAAACATAAGGGGCATGCATCCAGGAGAACTCTAACTAAACAAAGCCTGAGGGGCTAGGTGAGTGTAAAGCTCATTCCTGAGATCTGCATAAATAAAGCCTGCAGCAGCAGATGGCTGACGGGAGGTGGCAGGTGAGCCGCAGCCTCAGATAGACATTCACAAAGTTGTCTCCAGACTCTTTTTCTTTTCTTTGATGAGACAATGACAGAACTACTTCTCAAACACCAACACCAGGACGGGATGCTGAAGAACTAACTGAAACTATATTGCATTTGAACTTGGGATATTTTTGTTTTGTTTTGTTTTGTTTTTTTCCCCTTTGATGAGACAATGACAGAACTACTTCTCAGACACCAACACCAGAACTGGAGGCTAAACGACTAAAACCAAAATTATTAAGACTGAAACTTTATTGCATTTGAACTTGGGGATTTTTTTCATTATTATTCTCTCTCTCTCTACTTTCTGTTTTGCTTACCATTGATTAGTACATTATCTCTCCCTGTTTATTTCTTTGGCTCTGTTTTTTTTGTTTGTTTGTTTGTTTTGTTTTGTCTTTTTTCCCTTTTTAACTTCTTTGCTTTCCCTGTCCTCTCACCCTTCCATTCTGGATATCACCATTGTTATTACTACAAGCTAGACAATACTGAATTACACGCAGTACAGGGACAGTAACAATAGCAAGGGCAATGATGGGAAGATGGAAAAAAGAGGGAAACCATCTTCCCCTCAATAATAAACTAGTACAGGAACCAGAGGGAAATGAAGAAAACAGATACCCAGATCCAGACTCCAACAAAACGAAGATAAACTATGCCAAAGAACCCAATAAAGCCCACAAGACTTTTCTGAAAGAAGAAATCCTGCAAGTAATCAATGAGAATTTTATAGAGATGATAATGAACATGGTCAACCAAAATGTACAGGAGACACTCAAGAAATTCCAAGACAACAAAATTAGAGAATTTGAGAAAGCACAAGAACAAAAAAAAAAAAGAAACTATAGAAGCACTGTATAAACACCAGAGTGAAACAAAGAACATGATAAATAAAAAGATAAATGAACTCTGGATGAAAATAGGAAATATTAAAAAGGAAGAAACTCAGGATATGGAAAACCTCAGAAAAAAGAATGAAAGAAACTGCAAAACAAAATGGAAGTCCAATCCAGCAGAATAGAACAAGTGGAAGACAGACTCTCAGAACTCAAAGATGAAGTGGTAATTAAAGGAAAAACCAAAGAACTATTAGTTAAACAACTCCAGACCTATGAAAAGAAAATGCAAGAACTCACCGACTCCATCAAAAGACCAAACCTGAGAATCATGGGCATTGAAGAAGGAGAAGAGGTGCAAGTGAAGGGAATGAGTAATATATTTAACAAAATAATAAAAGAAAATTTCCCATATCTAGAGAAATCCATGACCATACAGGTGCAAGAAGCCTCCAGAACACCAAACAGACCTGACCAAAATAGAACCACCCCACAGTATATTATCATAAAAACAACAAGTACAGAGAAGACAGAGAAAGAATATTGAAGGCTGTAAGAGAGAAAAAACAAATAACATACAAAGGTAACCCATCAAAATCACAGCAGACTTCTCAACAGAAACATTAAAGCAGGAAGAGCTTGGGGTGAGGTCTTCTGTGCAAGGAATGAAAATAACTTCAACCCCAGGATACTCTACCCAGCAAAACTATCATTCAAAATAGATGGAGCAATAAAAGTCTTCCATGATAAGCAGAAACTAAAACAATATGTGACCACAAAGCCACCACTACAAAAGATTCTTCAATGGATTCTGCACACAAAAGTGAAACCCAACATAACCATGAATGGGCAGGCAGCACCAAACCACAGGAAAAGAATAATCCAGAAAGTAGAGAGTAACCTCAACTTAGGTACACACAATCAAACCTTCAAACAACTAAGACAACTAAATGACAGGAATCAGCACATACCTATCAGTACTAACACTTAATGTTAATGGACTTAATTCCCCCATCAAAAGGCACCACTTGACAAACTATATTAAAAAGGAAGATCCAACAATTTGTTGTTTACAGGAGACCCATCTCATTGATAGAAATAAACATAGGCTTAGGATGAAAGGCTGGAAGAAGATTTACCAAGCCAATGGCCCCTGAAAACAGGCAAAACTAACAATACTTAACTCAGACAAAGTAGACTTCAAACCTACCTTGATCAAACGAGATAAAGAAGGACATTCCATACTAATAAAAGGGGAAATAGACCAAAAGGAAATAACAACTATCAACCTATATGCACCCAATGTCAATGCACCCAGTTTCATCAAACAAACCCTGAAGGACCTAAAAGCATATATTAACTCCAACACAGTGGTTGTGGGAGACTTTAACACCCCACTATCATCAATAGATAGATCATCCAAAAAAAAAATCAAAAAAGAAATACCAAATCTAAAACATACCATAGATCAAATAGACCTAGTTGATGTCTACAGAACATTTCATCCAATTTCTACACAATATATATTTTTCTCAGCAGCCCACAGAACCATCTCCAAAATAGATCATATCCTAGGGCACAAAGCACAACTCAGCAAATATAAGAAAATAGAAATTATACCATGCATTCTATCTGATCACAATGCAATAAAACTAGAACTCAACAACAAAAATAAAGACAAAAAACATACAAACAGCTGGAAATTGAATAACTCATTGCTTAATGAACAATGAGTCATTGATGAAATAAAAGAGGAAATTAAAAGTCATTGAAAATGAAAACACAACCTACCAGAACCTATGGGACACAGCTAAGGCAGTCCTGAGAGGAAAGTTTATAGCCATGAATGCATACATTAAAAAGACTGAAAGATCCCAAATCAATGACCTAATGATACATCTCAAACTCCTAGAAAAACAAGAACAAGTAAATCCCAAAACAAATAGAAGGAGAGAAATAATAAAAATAAGAGCTGAAATCAATGAAATAGAAAACAAAAAAACAATACAAAGAATAAATGAAACAAAAAGTTGGTTCTTTGAAAAAATAAACAAGATCGACAGACCCCGGGCAAAGCTGACTAAAATGAGGACACAAAAAACCCAAATCAGTAAAATCAGGAATGCAAAAGGGGAGATTACAACAAACACCATGGAAGTCTAGGAAATCATCAGAGACTACTTTGAGAACTTATATTCAAATAAATTTGAAAATCTTGAAGAAATGGACAGATTTCTAGATACTTATGATCAACTAAAACTGAACCAAGAGGACATTAGTCACCTGAATAGATCTATAACACAAAATGAAATTGAAGCAGCAATCAAGAGTCTCCCCAAAAAGAAAAGTCCAGGACCTGATGGATTCTCTGCTGAATTCTATCAGATCTTTAAAGAAGAACTGATACCAACCCTCCTTAAACTGTTCCACTAAATAGAAAGGGAAGGAAAACTGCCTAACACATTTTATGATGCCAGTATTACGCTTATCTCAAAACCAGGCAAAGACACCTCCGAAAAGGAGAACTATAGGCCAATCTCCTTAATGAACATTAATTCAAAAATCCTCAATAAAATAATGGCAAACCAAATTCAACAACACATCAAAAAGATTATTCACCAGGACCAAGTAGGCTTCATCCTAGGAATGCAGGGGTGGTTCAACATACGAAAATCAATAAACAGAATAAACCACATTAACAGAAGCAAAGACAAAAACCACTTGATCATCTTTATAGATGTAAAAAAAGCCTTTGATAAGATCCAACACCATTTCATGATAAAAGCTCTAAGAAAACTAGGAATAGAAGGAAAGTACCTCAACATTATAAAGCTATATATGACAAAACTACAGCCAGCATTATACTTAATGGTGAAAAGCTGAAAGCATTCCCTCTAAAATCAGGAACCAGACAAGGATGCCCACTATCTCCACTCCTATTCAACATAGTACTGGAATTCCTAGCCAGAGCAATTAGGCCAGAAGGAATAAAAGGAATACAAATAGGTAAAGAAACTGTCAAAATATCCCTATGTGGAGATGATATGATCCTATACCTTAAAGACCCAAAAAACTCTACTCAAAAGCTTCTAGACATCATCAGTAGCTACAGCAAGGTAGCAGGATATAAAATCAATGTAGAAAAATCATTAACATTTTTATACACTAATAATGAACAAACTGAGAAAGAATATATAAAAACAATTCCATTTACAATAGCCTCAAAAAACATCAAATACCTAGGAGTAAACTTAACAAAAGATGTGAATGACCTCTACAAGGAAAACTATAAACTTCTGAAGAAAGAGATTGAGGAAGATTACAGAAAGTGGAGAGATCTCCCATGCTCATGGATTGGTAGAATCAATGTAGTAAAAATGTCTATACTCCCAAAAGCAATCTACATGTTTAATGCAATTCCCATCAAAACCCCAATGACATTCATTAAAGACATTGAAAAATCTACTGTTAAATTTATATGGAAACACAAGAGGCCACGAATAGCCAAGGCAATACTCAGTCAAATGAACAACGCAGGAGGTATCACAATACCTGACTTCAAACTATATTACAAAGCAATAGCAATAAAAACAGCATGGTACCGGCACAAAAACAGACATGAAGACCAGTGGAACAGAACAGAGGACCCAGATATGAAGCCACAAAACTATAACCAACTTATCTTTGACAAAGGAGCTAAAAATATACGATGGAGAAAAGACAACCTCTTCTACAAAAACTGCTGGGAAAACTTAGTTAGCAGTCTGCAAAAAACTGAAACTAGATCCATATTTATCACCCTATACCAATATTAACTCAAAATGGATCAAGGGCTTTAATATCAGACCCCAAACTTTAAAGTTGGTACAGGAAAGAGTAGGAAATACTCTGGAGTTAGTAGGTATAGGTAAGAACTTTCTCAATGGAACCCCAGCAGCACAGCAACTAAGACAGTATAGATAAATGGGACCTCATAAAACTAAAAAGCTTCTGTTCAACAAAAGATATGTTCTCTAAACTTAAAAGACCACCCACAAAGTGGGAGAAAACATTTGCCAGCTACACATCAGACAAAGGACTGATAACCAGAATATATAGGGAACTCAAAAAACTAAATTCTCCCAAAATTCATGAACCAATAAAGAAATGGCAAATGAACTGAACAGAACTTTCTCAAAAGAAGAAATTCAAATGGCCAGAAAACACATGAAAAAATGCTCACCATCTCTAGCAATAAAGGAAATGCAAATTAAAACCACACTAAGATTCCACCTCACCCCTGTTAGAATAGCCATCATCAACCACACCACCAACAACAGGTGTTGGCGAGGATGTGGGGAAAAAGGAACCCTCTTACACTGTTGGTGGGAATGTAGACTAGTACAACCACTCTGGAAAAAAATTTGGAGGCTACTTAAAAATCTAAACATTGATCTACCATATGATCCAGCAATACCACTCTTGGGGATATACCCAAAAGACTGTGACACAGGTTACTCCAGAGGCACCTGCACACCCATGTTTATTGAGGCACTATTCACAATAGCCAAGTTATGTAAACAGCCAAGATGCCCCACTACTGACGAATGGATTAAGAAAATGTGGTATCTATACACGATGGAATTTTATGCAGCCATGAAGAAGAAAGAAATCTTATTGTTCTCAAGTAAATGGATGGAATTGGAGAACATCATTCTGAGTGAGGTTAGCCTGGCCCAAAAGACCAAAAATCATATGTTCTCCCTCATATGTGGACATTAGATCAAGGGCAAACACAACAAGGGGATTGGACTTTGAGCACATGATAAAAGCGAGAGCACACAAGGGAGGGGTAAGGATAGGTAAGACACCTAAAAAATTAGCTAGCATTTGTTGCCCTTAACGCAAAGAAACTAAAGCAGGTACCTTAAAAGCAACTGAGGCCAATAGGAGAAGGGGACCAGGAACTAGAGAAAAGGTGAGATCAAGAAGAATTAACCTAGAAGGTAACACACACGCACAGGAAATTAACGTGAGTCAACGCATTGTATAGCTATCCTTATCTCAACCAGCAAAAACCCTTGTTCCTTCCTATTATTGCTTATACTCTCTCTACAACAAAATTAGAGATAAGGGCAAAATAGTTTCTGCTGGGTATTGACGGGGTGGGGGAGAGAGGGAGGGGGCAGAGCAGGTGATAAGGGAGGGGGTGGGGGCAGGGGGAGAAATGACCCAAGCCTTGTATGCACATATGAATAATAAAAGAAAAAGAATAAATAAAATAAAATAAAAAACCGGATAGCTTTTGTTGCCTTCAATGCAGAGACACTAAAGCAGATACTTTAAAGCAACAGAGGCCAATGGGAGAAGGGGACCAGGAACTAGAGAAAAGGTTAGTTCGAGAAGAATTAATTTAGAAGGTAACACACATGCACAGGAAAGCAATGCAAGTCAACTCCCTGTATAGCTATCCTTATCTCAACCAGCAAAACCCCTTGTTCCTTCCTATTATTGCTTATACTCTCTCTACAACAAAATTAGCGATAAGGGCAAAGTAGTTTCTGCCTGGTGGTGAGAGGGTAGGCGGGGAGAGGGAGGAACTGGGGGGTTAAGTGAGGGGGCAGGGAGAAAAGGGGAGAAATGACCCAAACACTGTATGTACATATGAATAAAAGAAAAAAAAAGGAATGGCAAAAAAAAAATTTCTAACCTCATACAAAAAGAGTTTGAAGTTCTCTTAGTTTTCTATAAACTGGTCTAGTCTTGTTAAATGTTTTCTTTTATGCTAAGAGCTATTTACTATGCTGTATATTATGCATTACAGTTTAATTGCAAAATCTGATAAATATATTTTACCATTCATGGCTTTTCCTTGAGGATGTAGATGCTCATGATTCTTCAATATTATCTATTGATTTATCTGAAGTTCCATGTTGCCCCTTTTATTGGGATAGACTAATCTACAATTGACTGTGTGTGTGTGTGTGTGTGTGTGTGTGTAAAATTCAAAGAGAGGAAGAGATGAGGTTGGGGCAAAGAAAAGTCGAAAGAAAGTTCTGGTTCTGTACTAACAACTTGCAAAAATGAAAAGTTTGTTTATAGACTGGGAAAATGGTTCAAGGAATTAAATATCTAAATACAATAAAATCTACACCTGGTTATTGTAACAGAAAGCAGGACCAGAAGGAAGAAGTCTGTTTTCACCAGAGACTGTACGATGATGTTTATGTCTGCAGTTTGGCTATTCCTAATGATATACAGCTCCATGGGGCTGTGATGAGAATGGGGTATGGTATGGAGTGATTGAGGTAAAGTGAACATGAAGCTTGTGTAGTCAGCTGTCTGTTACTGTAAAACACACCTGAAACAATCAACTCACACAGAGAAACGGTTTATTTTGGCCCACAATTTTAGAGGATTCGAATCATGATTATCTGGTCCCTCTTGTTTTGGACCTGTGGCAGGACATCACAGTGGGAGTGTGTGGCAGAGAAAATCTGCACTTTGGGGTCAGAAAGTGAAAGAAACTGAAAGGAAGAGACTTGGATCCATAGATCTCCTTTGAGTGCTCACATCCAACAATAAAAACCCTTACTAGCTCCATATCTCTCCCAATAGTGCCAATGTGGGACCAAGCTTACAACACATGCGCCTTTGGAGAACATTTCACATCCAAAGGACAGCAGGGCATTTGGGCAAAACATGCAGCTCAGGTACTCAAACTAATGCAGAAGTTGCTGCAAAGCCTCTGAAGCTGAAAGCAAAGATGGCAGCAAAGAAGCATGGAGATAAGTTTCAAGGCATTGTTTCTCACATGGAGGAAAAATTACTCTGAAACCATCACAGGAAGGTACATTAATGCTAGAGATTTCTTCCAGGTAGCTGGGATGTGGAACACAAGATATTTTGTAAACTTGTGGATCAAATACCACGTAGAACATCACAATATGGGTTTTTCTTATTTTTCATCATCAACTGGATTTGAAACACACATTTTTGTGTGTTTTTTAAAAGTAAAAACCACATAGATAATTTTCACTGCATGATGTTAAGTCACACATGCCATCCATCTTGTCTTTATCAGGTTTGTTTTGTCTGGTGGTGTTTGCTAGGTCCCCCTTCATTGTAAAGGAAAAGACTTCCCTTTGGAGAATATGTAACTATTATGTGAGATATGCCACAAACCAGTCCAAGTGAATTTTAATAGCCACTAACATATTTCTTAATCTACTATCCTCCTAAACATATTAGCTGATGTTCTTCCGTTAAGAAGACATTTCATCCTTTCCAAGTCTTTTTGTAAAGTACTGTGGATTTAGGTATTCTTTTATATTGCATTATTTTTGTAATATTTAATTGCTGTTAAGTTGGTCTAAAGTGGCCCTTTAGACCACTGGGTCTAAAGCTGGGTCATATCTGCTTTCATAGGTTCCTATTGCTTTTGAGCATGTTTTGCTTGCTGGTTCTTTTGCCCAATTGAGATTCCTACTGTGTACAGTGAAATATAGACTTAATTTTGCTTTCTTTCTTGTTTTTATTTACAAATTATTACTTAGTTATCTTAATACCATTTACTGAAAATTCAATTCATTGATGAGAACCCTTTATTTAGCCAGAGAGTTTAACAGAGATTTATGATGCCGTATTCATAGATGTCAAATAATTTCTTAAGTGATCTGTTGTATTTTTTCATAAGAGAGAACACATTTTTGGGTTTGAGATACTTGTTCAAATTCACTCAATAAGTAGTCAATATTATATGATAGTATTATAGTTTGAACTGAAGGCCTTGCACTTGCAAGGCAAGTGCTCTACCATTTGAGCTATGCCCCTAACCCTTTTGGCTTTAGTTTTTCAGGTACGTCTTGCACTTTTTTCCCTGGGCAGCCTTAGACAATCCTGCTGCTTCCTCTTTCCACAAAGCTGGGATTATAGGTGTGTACCACAGTCCCTGGCTCTGAACAACTAAACATTTTGAAGGCAGTGTGCAATTAATTAACTTCCCTCTCTCTTTCATCTCACTCTCTCTTCTATGTCAATAGAATATGTCAATGTCTCTTAAAACATTGACTATAATGAAAATCCAAAAAGACAAATGAAGATACATTTATTTTTGTTTCATATGTATCTATGTGCAAGAATTCAAAAAATGTAAAATAAATATTACTAAATTAAAAAATTTATATCATTTGACTTAATTTCATACACCATGGTTCTACATTTGTTCTATATAATCTTAGATCATTTAAAGCATGTTCTTCTCTTTAACATTGCCAGAATGATGCATTTTAAGTTAGCCAATTTACAAGCATGACAGGCTAAGATACAATCTTGAAGATGTAAATCTCATGTGCAAAATACAAAATATATAATATTAGGGTACTATTTAACTTTATTTATTAAGTTTCAGTATAGTAAAAGATTTGCAGACTTGTAGGGCAAATTATCCAAAACTTTTTTATTTGATGCTAACTATAATTCTGTCTTTCATAAACAAAGATGATAGTACTGACATTGCATCCATAAATAATGCCCTCTGGTTTCTCAGCATGATAATGGGCTTTCATGGATTCATTCATATCTCAATCTGTCTTCCTGCTGACCCATTTAGCTCAAGAAAAATGACTTTCCTGAAAACAAGGTTTTGGCCTGGATTCAAGCTATTTCTCAACTCACTTCACTAAATATGCAAAGATATGCTGTTGGCTGTAAAAAGAATTGGTTCTCAAACATTACAAAAAATGAACTTATTGAACTTTGAAAGATTGTGTAATGTTAGCTGTAGTACAATTATGAAGAATTCATTATAGAATGTGGATTTGAAAATCTACAGGATAATTAACAGAAATGTAAAGATCACACCAGATCCTTTGTTCTAAAACGCTGCCTTCAGGCCTCCAATGTTACAGTTCAGTTGGAAATCTTATTACTAATTGTCCAAATACATTGTAGCTGATGTCATTGGACAGCTAATCCCAAAACAATATGGGCATCTAAAAACCCAAACCAGTAAGCAAACAAGAACATCTCTACAATGTTTTTTATTACTTTCATTAGATTTCTTTCATATTTTGATAACATTATGAGCCTTTCTTAATTCATAACTGATATTTGACTATCCACTATAGAACCATTCATCTAAATGAAGAACTTCACAGTTCATTTAAATAATGGCAATGGAACAATGCAGTCTCTCTCTCTCTCTCTCTTTCCCCTTCCCCTTCCTCTGTCTTCCTCCTTCCTTCCCTCTCATCCTCCCTTCCTTTCTCCTTCCTTCCTTCTTTCTTTCCCTCCTTCTTTCTTTTCTTGTATTTATTGTTTGATTCAAAGAATAGGTTTATTAGTTGTAATAAGAATTTGTCTAACAGTAACCTGTGATATATCAATCTATAGTATTAAAAAAGGGGCACATGCTTTAACAATATGTAATATTTTCTGTAAGATTTATGATAAACTTAAGTAAAACTTTTTTCTTGAAATAAAAAGAGAATGTAACCTATAGAATCAGGATTTATGGTAGGCAATTTGCGCAAATTATATATCATAGAGTTATCTCAGAAAAAATAACAAATATGGCAATGCTATTTAATATAAATATTGGATATTCTGATCTCATTACCTAAGATGTCTATTAAGACTACTTATCTATTAAATTTTCAACAAAGGAAAATTACCAGTTTGTTGATTATAATAACAATTTGAACCCATCCTTAACTAAATAAAGTCAGTCATCACAAGATGATTTTATCTCCTGAGGAAAGAGTATGACTTTCGGAGACTGTTTCTTTCTCTTGTCCAGGATCCCATATGCCTTGGTGGTCCCTGTCTACAATTGCTTGCAGAGCATTCAAAGTTACTTCTCTGTAGGATTCTTAACTTGAGGTAAACTTAGTTTAAGAGGGTGTTACCACAAAAGCACAAAATCATTCAAAAATTGCCGTCAAAATTGCCTGTAAATATTTCTTCAATTTTATACCAGAGCTTATCTATCAGAGGAGAGCTGATAAATTAGCACTGTTGGACAAGAAGATAATCCCCACATGCACACACCCTGGAAGGCATTTCTTATATTAAATGCTGTTTTTGATGTGCTCAAATAAAGAGACTAATGACTGTCAGGTGAAAGAATCTATGCTGTTCATGACTTTCAGAGTAACACGACAGTTTATTAGGTTTTGCAGCAGCTGTTACAAACACAAAATTAACCTAAGTACATGAGTTGAGTGTGATTTTCAAGTTTCCTGTGCTTTAATCTCTCGGTCCAAGTTTATTGGAAGAAAACCAAACAATTGCACAAGTGTGCTCTTGGCTTAAAAATTGTGAATGTAATTGACTGTTGAGAAATGATAGGAATTTATGAAGTTTACCATAGCTGTATGGCTGCCTTTTTAAACATTTTGTTGTTTTTGGAATGAAGACAGCATTATAATTTATTTTAAAATCAATCATTGACATTTTTTGCTATTTTTTCTAATTTTCAGGACTTCTACCTGTTCTTACATTATATATTACATTTTAAAATAATTTTATTAATATTATACACAATTCCAATATAAGTTAATGCTTATCCAGTTAATGCTTGTTGATTACACAAAATGAGTATACCTAGTATGTATACCATGTTATATTTATTAAACAATATTTAAACTTATTGGGAGAGTTGGAAGAGGAAATAAAGAATTGTTTATCAAACTGCTAAGAATTATGTAAATATCTTCAATGAAAGAAAATTTAAATTGTATTAGATTAAATTTTAAGTTTAGCCTCTGTATAAGTCCAGGTGTTTGCCTATTGATTTGGGTTAATCGTACATCAGTCTCCTTTATCTGTACTTGCAGTAAACCCAGTCTAAAAGTATTAAACAGAAAATTTCAGAAACAAGCAATTCATAAGTTTTCAATTGTATACCACTGTGAGTGTGATTATAAAATCTCAAACAGCCCTGCTCTATTTGGCGTGAGCACGAATGATGCCTTTGTGCAGTATGTCCACTGCACACACCGCCTCCTGTTACTCACTTAGTGGGTGTCTTAGCTCTCAGGGGGACCATCGTGGCTCCTCGGTGCTTACGTTCATGCAGTATTTTTTAACATGCGAAAGAAGAGTGGTAGATGATGAAAAGGTGGATTTGCCAAAGACAGGCTCTAAAGCACTAGCTTTAAGTGAAATGGTTGAAGTATAATAAATGTTTTGAAAGAGGCCACATTCCTCCTATTTTTATTGCAATATTTGGCTATGATTGTTTTACTTTATTATTTGTTCTTGCTAATCTCTTTCTGTGCCCAACATAATTAAAGTTCATCAGAGATATATATGTATAGGAAAAAACAGTATATACAGGGTTTGGTACCGTCCATTGTTTCAGTCATCCTGGGGGTCTTAGAAAGTATCCCCCATAATTAAGGGGGGACTGCTATACTTATCCTATGTGATAGAATTTCCAATCCAGTTATCTTTTTCCTTTTAGCTTGTTTGTCTTCTAATTTTTCTTCAATATGAACTTTTTCAATTATAATTTTAACATCTCAACTTTAACTTTGCATTAAGTGCATTAAGCATCCCAAAATCTAATGTTTCCATACAGTAAATGAGTTCACTATTTAATTGATGCTATACCTTTGTTTCATATGAACTCTTTACACATCTTTTATTTATTCTTAATTTTCATTAGCATACATTGGTTGTACATGGGGGATTCATTACAACATTTGTGAATATTGTGCATTAGTTAGCTTCACTCCCATAATCCATCCATTTTGGTGACTTCCATCGCACCAAAAACAATTACAAAAGGTTGCATCCTTCTACTTGATATATCTATACAAAGCACATCTGCCATGTTCACCCTCCTCCATCCCTTCCATTTATACCCCTCCGATAAGTATCCACCACCACAGGAACTGTGTGCAATCCACACATTTTTAAAGAGAATTTTAAGTAGATCAGGAGGAATACAGAGACACACTCATGTACACAGCACAATCTCTATAAATTTATGACTAAACATACAACAAAACTGCTGAGTCTTGTAGATAGGATGAAACAGTGACAAGTGATTAGAAATGACACAAAGAAAGCATTGAAATACACCTGTTGTTTACATTCAAAATTCAGTTTTCTCACATAGATTATTTCATTTTTTATTGCATTTTAAAATTTTTATTTTATCATTTTTACATTTACTTACAGTGTATACATTATTTGGGCCATCTCTCCCCTCTCAACCCCTTGCTTCAGGTAGAACCTGTTTCACCCTCTTGTTCTCTGATTTGTTGAAGAGAAAACATAAAAGATAATAAGGGAAGCATAGCGTTTTCACTAGTTTGAGATAAATATGGCTATACAGAGAAATTACTTGTGTTGTTTCCATGCATATGTGTATTACAACCCACATTGGTTCATCTCTATCAGACCTCTTTACTACTTCCTAGTCCCCTTTCTATCGTGGCCTCAGCCAGTTTAAGATTACTGTATTTGTTCTTCTACCATGAGCACATCAACCACATTCAGGTTTTAGGTTTCCTTCCATTTCTCTATTCCTCCCGTGCTCATTCTCCACTTAGTGTGTAACCCATGTCCAATGATATTACTGCATTTGTTTTAGGTCTATACTTGCAAATGACAAAATTTCATTCTTTGTGGCTGAATAAAATTCCATTGTGTATAAATGCCACATTTTTTTAATCCATTCATCAATACTGGGGCATCTTGGCTGCCTCCATAGCTTGGCTATTGTGAATAGTTCTGCAATAAACATGGGTGTGCAGATGCCTTTGTAATAATCTGAGTTGCATTCATTCAGGTATATCCCTAGGTGTGTACTGATGGATCATATGCCAGATCTATGCTTAATTTTTTAAGAAGCCTCCGTATTGCTCTCCACACTGATTATACTAGCTCACATTCCCGCCAGCAGTGTGAAGATTCCTTTTAACCCCATCCTTGCCAACATTGGTGGATGGTGATGTTATTAATGGTAGCAATTCTAACAGGAGTGAGGTGGAATCAATGTGATTTTGCTTTGCATTTCCTTTATGGCCAGGAAAGGTGAGTATTTTTTCATGTGTTTTTGGCCATTTGGACTTCTTCGTTTGAAAAAGTTCTGATTAGTTCAGTTGCCCACTTCTTTATTAGTAAATTGATTTGGGGGGAATTTAGTGTTTTGAGCTCCCTGTATATTCTGGTTATCAGTCCTTTGTCTGATGTATAACTAGCAAAGATTTTCTCCCATTCTGTGGGTGGCCTCTTCAGTTTAGAGACCATTTCTTTTGTTCTGCAGAAGTTTTTAACTTCATGTACTCCTGTTTGTCCAATATTTCTCTTTGTTGCTGAGCCACTTGAGTTCTACTGAGGAAGCACTTTCCCATACCTATTTCATCCATTGTATTCCTGCTCTTTCCTGTACTACCTTCAAGGTTCAGGTCTGATATTAAGGTCTGTAATCCACTTTGAGTTGATACTAGTGCAGGGTGATAGGCATGGATCTAGTTTCAGTTTTCTGTAGGCAGATAACCACTTTTCCCAGCAATATTTGTTGAAGAGCTTCTGTTTTCTCCATTATATGTTTTGGCAACTTTGCCAAAAATTAGGTGGGCATAACTGAGTGTATTCATATCTAGGTCTTCTGTTCTCTTCCACTGGTCTTCATATCTGTTTTTGTGCCAGTACCATGTTGTGTTTATTACTATGGCTCTGTAGTATAGTTTAAAGTCAAATGTTTTTTCTTTATTCATTTATTCATATGTGCATACATTGTTGGGGCCATTTTTCCCCCTGCCCCCCACCACCTCCCTCTCCCTCTCACCCCTCTTGCATCCAGGCAGAACCTGTTCTGCATTTTTCTCCAATTTTGTTGAAGAGTAGACATAAGCAATAATAAGAAACACAAAGTGTTTTGCTACTTGAGTTAAGGATAGCTACACAGAGAGATTTCTAGCATTGCTTTCATGCACAAATGTATTACAACCAGAGTTAATTCATCTCTACTTGACCTCTTCACTACTTCCTGGTCACCTTCCCATACTGACCTCTGTCACTTTAAGGTTACTGTATTAGCTCCTCTGCAGTGGAGACATCAAACACTTTCAAGTCTAAGGTTTCCTACCTATCCCCATTCCTCCCATATGTGCTCTCCCTTTAGCGTGTGACCCATATCCAATAATATTACTGCATTTGCCCTAGATCTAAAGTCCACATATGAGGGAGAACACGCAATTTTGGTCTTCTGAGCCTGGCTAACCTTGCTCAGAATGACTTTCTCAAGTTCCATCCATTTTCTTGAGAATGACAAGATTTCATTCTTCTTCACAGCTGAGTAAAATTCCACTCTGTATAAATACCACATTTTCTTAATCCATTCATCATTAGTGGGGCATCTTGGCTTTTTCCATAACTTGGCTATTGTGAATAGCACTGCAATAAATATGGGTGTGCAGTTGCTTCTGGAGTAATCTGAGTTGCAGTCCTTTGGCTATATCCCCAGCAGTGGGATTCCTGGATCATATGGCAGATCTATGTTTAGTTTTTTAAGAAGCCTCCATATTGTTTTACAGAATGGTTGCACCAGCTTGCATTCTAATCAGCAGTGTACGAGGGTTCCTTTTCCCCACATCCTCACCAACAAATGTTGGTGGTGGTATTGTTAATGATAGCTATTCTAACAGAAGTGAGGTGGAATCTTATTGTGGTTTTGATTTGTATTTCCTTTATGGCCAGAGATGGTGAGCATTCTTTCATGTGTTTTTTGGCCATTTGGACTTCTTCCATTGAAAAAGTCCTGTTTACTTCAGTTGCCCACTTCTTTATTGGATCATTGATTTTGGGAGAGTTTAGTTTTTTAAGTTCCCACTATATTATGGTTAACAGTCCTTTGTCTGATGTATAGCTGGCGAAGATTTTCTCCCACTCTGTGGGTAAGCTCTTCAGTTTAGAGACTATTTCTTTTGTTGTGCAGAAACTTTTTAATTTCATGTAGTCCCATTTGTCCACCTTTCTCTTAGTTGCTGGGCTGCTGGGGTATATTGAGGAAGTCCTTGCCTATACCTATTGATTGCAGAGTATTCCCTGCTCATTCCTGTACTAACTTCAGAGTTTCAGGTCTGATATTAAGGTCCTTGATCCATTTTGAGCTGATACTATTACAGGGTGATAAACATGGATCTAGTTTCAGTTTCTTACAGACAGATAACCACTTTTTCCAGCAACATTTGCTGAAGAAGCTGTCTTTTCTCCATTGTATATTTTTGGCACCTTTGTCAAAAATAAGGTGGGCATAGCTCTGTGGATTCATATTCTGGTCCTCTATTCTTTTCCACTGGTTTTCATATCTATTTTTGTGCCAGACCATGCTGTTTTTATTGCTCTTGCTTTGTAATACAGTTTGAAGTCGGGTATTGTGATTCCTCCAGCATTGCTCTTTTTGTTAAAATGCCATGGCTATTTGCAGACACTGTGTTTTCAAATGAACTTTAGGGTAGATTTTTCAATCTCTGTGATGAATGTGATTGGGATTTTGATGGGAATTGTTTCAAACATGTTGATTGCTTTTGGTAGTATAGCCATTTTTACTATGTTGATTCTACCAATCCATGAGCACGGGAGATCTTTCCATCTTCTGTAGTCCTCCTCAATCTCTTTCTTCAGACGTTTGCAGTTCTCCTTGTAGACGTCATTCACACCCTTTGCTAAGCTTATTCCTAGGTATTTGATTTTCTTTGAGGCTATTGTAAACGGAATTATTTTCCTATATTCTTTCTCAGTTTGTTCATTGCTCGTGTAGAGAAAGGCTACTGATTTTTTAACTTGATTTTGTATCCTGCCACCTTGATGCATCTGTTTATGGAAGAGTTTTTTGGGTCGTTAAGATATAGGATCATGTCACTTGCAAATAGGGATATTTTGACAGTTTCTTTTTTGTATTCCTTTTATTTCTTCTTCTTGCCTAATTGCTCTGGCTAGGAGTTCCAGGACTATGTTTAATAGGAGTGAGGTTAGTGGGCACCATTGTCTCATTCCTGATTTGAGGGGAAATGGCTTCAGTTTTTCTCCATTAAATATGATGTTGGCTAGGCTTGTCATATATAGGCTTTATAATGCTAAGATACATTCCTTCTATTCCTAGTTTTCTTAGAGCTTTTATTATGAAGTGGTGTTGGATCTTATCAAAAGTTTTTCTGCATCTATTGAGGTGATCAAGTGGTTTTTGTTTTTGCTTCTATTGATGTGTTGTATTACATTTATAGATTTGCATATGTTGAACCACCCCTGAATCCCTGGGATGAAGCCAAGTTGGTTTGGTGAATGATCTTTCTGATGTTTTGTTGGATTCAGTTCAGCATTATTTAATTGAGGATTTTTGCATTGATGTTCATTAAGGATACTGGCCAATAGTTCTCCTTTTTGGAGGTATCTTTGTCTGGTTTTTGGATGAGTGTGACACTGGCTTCATAAAATGAGTTAAGCATTCCTCCTTGCATTTTTATTCCATGGAAAAGTTTAAGGAGGGTTGGCATTAGTTCTTCTTTAAAGGTCTGATAGAATTCAGCAGAGAATCCATCAGGTCCTGGACTTTTCTTTTTCAGGAGTCTCTTTAGTTCTCTTCAAATTCATTTTCTGTTATAGTCTATTCAAGTGATTATTATCCTCTTGGTTCAATTTTGGATGGTCATGAGTATCTAGGAATTTGTCCATTTCTTCAAGATTTTCAAATTTATTGAAATATAGGTTCTCAAAGTAGTCTCTGATGATTCCTTGGATTTCCATGGTGCTTGTTGTTATCTTCTTATTTGCATTTCTGATTTTACTAATTTGGGGTTTTTTCTCCTCATTATAGTCAGATTTGCCAAGGGTCTGTCAATCTTGTTTATTTTTTCAAAGAACCTTTTTATTTCATTGATTCTTTGTATGAATTTTTTTGTTTCTATTTCATTAATTTCAGCCCTGATTTTTATTATTTCTCCCCTTCTGTTTGCTTTGGGTTTTGCTTATTCTTGTTTTTCTAGGGGTTTGGATGTATGATAGCTCATTAATTTGAGATCTTTCTGTCCTTTTAATATACGCACTCATGGCTATAAATTTTCCTCTCAGGACTGTCTTTGCTATGTCCCATAAGTTCCTGTAGGTCATGTTTTCATTTTCATTAATTTCCAGGAAACTTTTAATTTCCTTTTTTATTTCATCAATGACCCATTGATCATTGAGCTATGTGTTTTTCCACTTCCAACTTTTTTCATGGTTTCTACTGCTGTTTTTGTTGTTGAGTTCTAGTATTAATGCATTGTGATGAGATAGAATCCATGGGATTATTTATATTTTCTTATATTAGCTGAGGCTTGCTTGGTGCTCTAAGATATGATCAATTTTGAAGAAAGTTCCATGAGCTGCTGAGAAAAATGTATATTGTGTAGAAGTTGGATGAAATATTCTGTAGACATCAGCTAGGTCCATTTGATCTGTGGTGTGACATAGTTCTAGAATTTCTTTATTATAATTTTTTGTTTGGATGACCTATCTATTGGTGATAGGAGGGTATTAAAGTCTCCCACTACCACTGTGTTGGAGTCTCTATATGCTTTTAGGTCCTTCAGCATATGTTTGATAAAACTGGGTATATTGACATTGGGTGCATATAAGTTGATAATTGTTACTTCCTTTTGGTGTATTTCTCCTTTTATTAGTATGGATTGTCCTTCTTTATCTTGTTTGATCAATGTAAGTTTGAAGTCTACTTTGTCCAAGATAAGTGTGACTAATCCTGCTTGTTTTGAGGGGCCATTGGTTTGGTAAATCATCTTCCAGCCTTTCACCCTAAGCCAGCACTGTTTCTGTCAATGAGATTAGTCTCTTTTAAACAACAGATTGTTGGATCTTCTTTTTTAATCCAGTTTGGCAGACCGTGTCTTTTGATGGGTGAGTTAAGTCCATTAACATTCATTGTTAATATTGATAGGTATGGGATGATTCCTGGCATTTAGTCATTTTTTTTTGATATAAGGGTTTCATTGTATGCACCTGAATCAATGTTACTGTCTGATTCCTTGTCTTTTCTTCTCCTGTGGTTTGGTACTGCCTGTCTTCTCATGGCTTTGTTTGCTTTCATTTTCTGTGTGCAGAATTCCTTGGATAATCTTGTGTAGTGGTGGCTTTGTGGTCATTTATTGTTTTAGTTTCTGTTTATCATAGATGACTTTTATTTCTCCATCTATTTTGAATGATAGTTTTGCTTGGTAGAGTATCCTACGATTGAAGTTATTTTCATTCAGTGCCTGGAATACCTCACCCCATGCCCTTCTTGCTTTCAAGGTTTCGTTGAGAAATCTGCTGTGATTTTGATGGGTTTACCTGTGTATGTTCTTTGTTTTTTTTCTCTTACAGCTTTCAGTATTCTTTCTCTGTTCTCTGTGCTTGTTGTTTTAATGATAATATGTCATGGGATAGTTTTATTTTGGTCAAATCTGTTTTGTGTCCTGGAGGCTTCCTGTACCCATTTGAATGGACATAACTTCCTCTAGATTTGGGAAATTTCTGTTATTATTTTGTTGAACATATTACAAATCCCTTCCGTTTGCACCTCTTCTGCTTCTTCAGTGCCCATGATTCTCAGGATTAGTCTTTTGATGGAGTCATTGATTTCTTGAATATTCCTGTCACAGGTCTTGAGTTGTTTGACTAATAGTTCATTGGTTTTTTCCTTTAATTTCCATTTTATGTTCAAGTTCTGAGATTCTGTCTTCTGTTTGTTCTAGTCTGCTGGAGTGGTCTTCTACTGTGTTTTGTGTTTCTGTTTCATTCTTTTTTTCTGAGGTTTTCCATATCATAGGTCACTTCCTCTTTAACATTGTTTTTGTCTTTAATTCATTTATCTCTATTTATAGTGTTCTCTGTTTCACTTTGGTGTTTATTTAGGGCTCCTATGTGTTCATTTATTAGTTTCTATGTCTTCTCATATTCTTTATTTTTGGTGTCTTGAAATTTCTTGAGTGCTTCTTGTATGTTTTAGTTAACCATGTCAAGTAATATCTCCATGAAATTCTCAGTGATTATTTGCAGGGTTTCTTCTTTCAGAGTGTTCTTGTGGACATAATTGGGTTCCTTGGTGTCATTTATCTTTGTTTTGTTGGAGCTTGGAACTGGATATCCCTTTTCTCCATTTCCCTCTGAATCCTGCATTAAATTATTTTTGGGGGAAAAATGGTTCCTACCCCTTTTTCTTCTTCCCATTGCTCCACTTGGTATTGGCAACTATGTTCTTGATAAGCTAGTTGGTAGTTTCAGTCACCTGTTTTCTTTCCTTTGGTGTAATTTTGTTTTGGGGCTGTATTGGGTTTTTAGATAAGTGTGTGTGTGTGCTATCTGTCCCTAGTCTGCATGTAATTTAATATTAACTAATTCACAATAATAAAACTAACAACAATAACAACAAAACCTAAAGAAATCAATGGGCAGAGTTGAACAAAGAAATAAGAAACAAAACAAACAAAAGACAAAAAAAGCCCTCCATGTTCAGGAACAACAGAATTTGAGTCTTAGTTTAAGTTCTGGTGTTACTCCTCCAGCATCCAGTCCTGGTGTTGGTATGTAAGCAGACTCTGTTGTAGTCTCACCAGTGGCTGGCTTGTGGATAGGGTTTTTTCACTTCTATCTTTCAGCAGCAGCTGCTTGGTGAGCTCCTCCCTCAGTGGGGTGTGGCAGTTTAAGTTGGCATGCTGTCCTCAGGTTCAGGAGATCAGCTCTGTAGTCCACAAGCTGTTCTGCCTTGGAGTTGGATTTTCACTGTGCTTGATTACTTGGGGCTTGTTTCTTTGCCTCACCCTCTGTCTCTAGGGCAAGGTCAGTGATCCATCATCCAGCCCCCTGCTGTCAGCATGTTGTGATGGTTTGCTGTTTGCTTTTCAATTTTGCAAAGTTGTTTGACTTTGGGTGTTGCTCACTGACTCAGGAGATGAGCTTTGTGGACCACTATCTGCCCTACTTCAGGCAGTGGCTTATCACCCACCCACTGTTGGCCTGCCTGCCTTTCCAGCCCTTGTTTACTGAAAGTTCATGTGGAGATCAACTCCTTGCTCTGCCCCCCTTCTCCAGTGTGCTTTCAGCTTCCTGCCCCCTCTGCTGTGTGTTAGTTTTCAGTTCCTTAATTACTGTTCAGTTTTTTGGGGTTTTATTGCAGAGGAGGGGGTCCGGTGGCTATGCTGGTTTATCCCAGGAGTGGCTGGGTGAGTAACGTGTGTTGCTGGCACTCACCATTTGTCTGCCAAAAGTCTTCCAAGCAGGTTTGGAGTTGGCATCTGGTGGTGGCATGAGCCCTCCTATTTTCTCAGTGTAATGTGGTGTGGAGAAGCTTTCTATGGCTAGAAGTTCAGGATGTTGAAGTATTGATTTTCCTTGGTGCTTTATTTCCATCAAGTGTTCCTCCTGTGTCTCTGCAAGGTTTCTGATTCACTGAGCTCACACTGTCTGCTTTTGTACCCTAGTCACCATCTTGGATCCTTGAAGTTGGATATTGTGATACCTACAGCATTGATCTTTTTGCTAAGTATTGCCTTGGCTATTCATGGTCTTTTGTGTTTCCAAATGAACTTTTGGGTAGATTTTTTTCAATCTCTGTGATGAATATCATTGGGATTTTGATGGGAATTGCTTCAAACATGTTGATTGCTTTTGGTAATATTGACATTTTAACTATGTTGATTCTACCAATCCATGAGTACAAGAGATCTTTCCATCTTCTGTAGTCCTCCTCAATCTCTTTCTTCAGAGGTTTGTAGTACTCCTTGTAGAGGTCATTCACATCCTTTGTTATGTTTATTCCTAGGTATTTGATTTTCTTTGAGGCTATTGTAAATGGAATTGTTTTCCTACATTCTTTCTCAGTTTGTTCATTGCTGGTGTAGAGAAAGGTTACCTGTATGCACCCAATGTCAATGCACCCACTTTCATCAAACACACCCTGAAAGACCCAAAAGCATATATAAACGCCAGCACAGTGGTTGTGGGAGACTTTAACACCCCATTATCATCAATAGATAGGTCATCCAAACAAAAAATCAATAAAGAAATCCAAGATCTAAAACATACAATAGATCAAATGGACCTAGTTGATGTCTACAGAACATTTCATCCAACTTCTACACAATATACATTCTTCCCAGCAGCACATGGAACCTTCTCTAAAATACATCATATCCTAGGGCACAAAGCAAGCGTTAGCAAATATAAGAAAATAGAAATTATACCGTGCATACTATCTATCACAATGCAGTAAAACTAGAACTCATGGAAGCCCATGGAACCTTCTCCAAAACACATCATATCCTAGGGCACAAGGCAAGCATCAGCAAATATAAGAAAATAGAAATTATACCATGCATACTATCTATCATAATGCAGTAAAACTAGAACTCAACAACAAAAGTAAAGACAAAAAACATGCAAACAGCTGGAAACTAAATAACTCATTACTTAATGAACAATGGATCATTGATGAAATAAAAGAGGAAATTGAAAAGTTCCTGGAAGTCAATGAAAATGAAAACACAACCTACCGCAACCTATGGGGCACAACAAAGGCAGTCCTCAGAGGAAAGTTTATAGCCATGAGTGCATATATTAAAAAGACTGAAAGATCCTAAAACAATGACCTAATGATACATCTCAAACTCCTAGAAAAACAAGAACAAGTAAATCCCAAAACAAATAGAAGGAGAGAAATAATAAAAATAAGAGCTGAAATCAATGAAATAGAAAACAAAAAAAACATACAAAGAATTAATAAAACAAAAAGTTGGTTCTTTGAAAAAATAAACAAGATTGATAGACCCCTGGCAAAGCAGACTAAAGTGAGGACAGAAAAAATCCAAATTAGTAGAATCAGAAATGCAAAAGAGGAGATAATAACAAACACTGTGGAAGTTCAGGAAATCATCAGAGACTATGAGAACCTATATTCAAATAAATTTGAAAATCTTGAAGAAATGGACAGATTTCTAGGTACTTATGATCATCCAACACTGAACCAAGAGGACATTAGTCACCTGAATAAATCTATAACACAAAATGAAATTGAAGCAGCAATCAAGAGTCTCCCCAAAAAGAAAAGTCCAGGACCTGATGGATTCTCTGCTGAATTCTATCAGACCTTTAAAGAAGAACTGATACCAACTCTCCTTAAACTGTTCCATGAAATAGAAAGGGAAGGAAAACTGCCTAACACATTTTATGAAGCCAGTATTACACTTATCCCAAAATGAGGCAAAGATACCTCCAAAAAAGGAGAACTATAGACCAATCTCCTTAATGAACATTGATGCAAAAATCCTCAAGAAAATAATGGCAAACTGAATTCAACAACACATCAAAAAGATTATTCACCACGACCAAGTAGGCTTCATCCCAAGGATGCAGGGGTGGTTCAACATACAAAAATCAATAAACGTAATAAACCACATTAACAGAAGCAAAGACAAAAACCACTTGATCATCTCAATAGATGCAGAAAAAGCCTTTGATAAGATCCAACATCATTTCATGATAAAAACTCTAAGAAAACTAGGAATAGAAGGAAAGTACCTCAGCATTATAAAAGCTATATATGACAAACCTACAGCCAGCATTATACTTAATGGAGAAAAACTGAAACCATTCCCTCTAAAATCAGGAACCAGACAAGGATGTCCACTATCTCCACTCCTACTCAACATAGTACTGGAATTCCTAGCCAGTGCAATTAGGCCAGAAGAAGGAATAAAAGGAATACAAATAGGTAAAGAAACTGTTAAAATATCCCTATTTGCAGACGACATGATCCTATACCTTAAAGACCCAAAAAACTCTACTCAGAAGCTTCTAGACATCATCAATAGCTACAGCAAGGTAGCAGGATATAAAATCAATATAGAAAAATCATTAGCATTTCTATACACTAACAATGAACAAACTGAAAAAGAATGTATGAAAACAATTCCATTTACAATAGCCTCAAAAAAAATCAAATACCTAGGTGTAAACAAAAGATGTGAAAGATGTGAAAACTATAAACCTCTGAAGAAAGAGATTGAGAAAGACTATAGAAAGTGGAGAGATCTCCCATGCTCATGGATTGGTAGAATCAACATAGTAAAAATGTCAATACTCCCAAAAGTAATCTACATGTTTAATGCAATTCCCATCAAAATTCAAATGCCATTCATTAAAGACATTGAAAAATCTACTGTTAAATTTATATGGAAACACAAGAGGCCACGAATAGCCAAGGCAATACTCAGTCAAATGAACAACGCAGGAGGTATCACAATACCTGACTTCAAACTATATTACAAAGCAATAACAATAAAAACAGCATGGTACTGGCACAAAAACAGACATGAAGACCAGTGGAACAGAACAGAGGACCCAGATATGAAGCCAGACAACTATAACCAACTTGTCTTTGAAAAGGAGCTAAAAATATATGATGGAGAAATAGCAGCCTCTTCAACAAAAACTGCTGGGAAAACTGGTTAACAGTCTGCAAAAAACTGAAACTAGATCCGTATATCACCCTATACCAATATTGACTCAAAATGGATCAAGGATCTTAATATCAGACCCCAAACTCTAAAGTTGATACAGGAAAGAGTAGGAAATACTCTGGAGTTAGTAAGTATAGGTAAGAATTTTCTCAACGAAACCCCAGCAGCACAGCAACTAAGAGATAGCATAGATAAATGGGACCTCATAAAACTAAAAAGCTTCTGTTCATCAAAAGAAATGGTCTCTAAACTGAAGAGAACACCTACAGAGTGGGAGAAAATATTTGCCAGCTACACTTCAGACAAAGGACTGATAACCAGAATATATAGGGAACTTAAAAAACTAGTCTCCCAAAACTAATGAATGAATAAAGAAATGGGCAAGTGAACTAAACAGAACTTTCTCAAAAGAAGAAATTCAAATGGCCAGAAAACACATGAAAAAATGCTCACCATCTCTAGCAATAAAGGAAATGCAAATTAAAACCACACTAAGATTCCACCTCACCCCTGTTAGAATAGCCATCATCAACCACACCACCAACAACAGGTGTTGGTGAGGATGCGGGGAAAAAGGAACCCTCTTACACTGTTGGTGGGAATGTAAACTAGTACAACCACTCTGGAAAAAAATTTGGAGGCTACTTAAAAAGCTAGACATTGATCTACCATTTTATCCAGCAATACCACTCCTGGGGATATACCCAAAAGACTGTGACGCAGGTTCCTCCAGAGGCACCTGCACACCCATGTTTATTGCGGCACTATTCACAATAGCCAAGTTATGGAAACAGCCAAGATGCCCCACCACTAACGAGTGGATCAAGAAAATGTGGTATCTATACACAATGGAATTTTATGCAGCCATGAGGAAGAACGAAATGTTATCATTTGCTGGTAAATGGATGGAATTGGAGAACATCATTCTGAGTAAGTTAGCCTGACCCAAAAGACCAAAAATCTTATGTTCTTTCTCATATGTGGATATTAGATCAAGGGCAAACACAACAAGGGGATTGGACTTTGAGCACATGATAAAAGCGAGAGCACACAAGGGAGGGGTGAGGATAGGTAAGACATCTAAAAAATTAGCCAGCATTTGTTGCCCTTAACACAGAGAAACTAAAGCAGATACCTTAAAAGCAACTGAGGTCAATAGGAAAAGGGGACCAGGAACTAGAGAAAAGGTTAGATCAAAAAGAATTAACCTAGAAGGTAATACACACGCACAGGAAATTAATGTGAGTCAACTCCCTGTATAGCTATCCTATCTCTACCAGGAACACTTGATCCTTCCTATTATTGCCAATACTCTCTCTTCAACAAAATTAGAGATAAGGGCAAAATAGTTTATGCTGGGTATTGAGGGGGTGAGGGGGAGAGGGAGAGGGTGGAATGGGTGGTAAGGGATGGGGTGGGGGCAGGGGGAGAAATGACCCAAGCCTTGTATGCACGTATGAATAATAAAACAATAAAAAAAAGAAAGAAAGAAGATGTATGAAGAAATCCTAAGTATATAAAAGATAGAAATTCTATCAAGTTTATGTGTTTGATTAATATGGCTATAAGATTGTATATATTTTATATAAAGAGTACAAATTAATAAACTAATGGAGAACTAGCACCTAAAAAAAAAAAATCCAAAAGACCATAGGACAAATTCAAAACAAAATATGAAACACTAACATCATAACAACTTTAACACATTTCAGATATTAAGATGGCCTTAAGTGTGGAAATAAATACCAACATCATGGATTCAAATTTTTGGTTTTCCCAGAGTGAATATATATGTTCAACATAATCCCCAATCAAAAACTCAAATATCTTGTATTTCTTTTGTTTTACTAGAACTTGCAAACTGATTATAAAATTAGTTTAGAGTTACAATTATAGAAAAGCTATAATAAAACTGAAATCAGAAAGAAGTTGTAAGATTTACACTAATGCATCAAGACCTACTGTAAAGATATTAAGTGGTACAGTTTTCATATCAGGATACATTTTAAAATCAAATGCAATATTTCATAGTCTAAAAAAGACATTATCCACTTCTATAAAAATCCACTTATATTTTCCTCTCAATCCAATACAGTCTAATCTTTTCTCCAGATCATATTATTTTATTTCCAACAGTACTGCCATTGGCAAAGGACAATTTTTATTTTTACTGGTGGTGGTAGAATTACTTCACTACTTTTCTCATTCCAAATACAAGTATTATTTGAAATTACATCACATATTAAACATTAGAAAGCTAAATCTGTAAGAGTATGAGCACAAAAAATTAAGGAAAAAATTACTTCAAAGATTTTAGGAGAAAATCTTTTTTAAATGCAAGCCACAAAAGATGAATAAGTTCTGGTAAACAAATTTTACATGAACCAAAACTACAATTCTTCTTTGCTATAAGAGCAAACTATGGTGATGTACAACAAAAACAAGGATAAATTTCAAAAGTGTTATGATAAGCCAAAAAGAAAAGACAAATAGAAAGTGTTGCATTGTTGGCTTTACATGAGATTTTAAGGCAGGAGAGGCTAATCGATATGACACAGAACAGAGCTATGTCTGGAGGGACACAGAAAGAGGTGAGTGCAGTAAGGAAAAAAGGGCACAAGAAAACGTTGGTGAGTAAAGGAAAGCACCAAAAACTCACATATGTGGAATTGTGTGATTGGTTACAAAAAGAAAAGTATTTACAAAAATAATGAACTGATATTTTAAATGACAGTATTTTATAATATGTGAATTATGGCAAAATTAAGTAGATTTTAAAGGTAAGTGTGCAATAGCTAAAGAATAAAACAATAATGCTTATAGAACAGTGAAATAAGAGAGTTGCTCTTGGGTTGGGATAGAGGTCAGTGATAGAGCACTTGCCCCACATGAACAAAGTCTTGGGTTTGATCCTTAGCACCAAAAAATAAATAAATGAATGAATGAGTAATGAAATGGATAAATAAAAGAATGTCTGGTAATGAAAATTTTACATCAGCATTTTCTACCAAGCTTCCAAGTTTATTCTGGCATGTACACAGTGTTGCAAAATATCTAATTTAATGGAAATTAACATCTCATTCTTATACACTTCTAGAGTTCTATCTCTGTCTTGTTTACTAAGAAGAGTAGTAATTTCTATTTTTTTCTTTTCTTTTGTGTGTGTATGCATAAGTTTAGCTCACAGTTTCATTCTAAAAATCTCTTGGTAATAATCTTAGAAATACAAATCTCCTCTAAATCTCGAATGATTTTAACTCTCAAATTAATTAAGAAAGCATTGGATTTATTTCATATTAAGGGATTTCTTCTTAAACCTTTCCTAAACACAATCTGAACCAATGATAGGAAAACGTTTTATAAGTGTGGGTGGTTCACTTTACTTATTTTTATGGAGTTTGTTGTGCTAAGATATCTCAAACAAAGATTGTTTCACACTTGATTAATGCACTGATTTTTTAAAAGTATAAGAAAGAGAAAGAATTGGGGTGATGGTTTTGTATGAAACTAATATAAATTATTAATTGAAAATAACATAAAAGAAAGATGGTCATGCATAATTGAGCTGTCATTTAAAAAAAGGTATACAATAACAAACAGATTAACACACTAAGGAATTAAGAAAAGAAAGACAGAATCTCAATGAAATAGGTACAACTGGAAGTGAGAGAGAATTCCAGGTCTTCAAACCCTCATCCAGAAACAATCATGGTGTCTCTGAGCTGAATGGCAGGGTGGCATCAGTAGAGTTCAAGATTAAGATATCACTCAATCCTTACAGTCCTAGGCAGATTTTTTTTCTGTGAAAAAATAAACTGTGGCACTACAAAAATGTAAAGAGTTTGAGTAAACAACAATTCATAGATAGGTAAGCTCTACACCAGAATTGATTTAAGAACCCACTGAGGAAAGACAACTGGCAGTCTCCAGGAAGATCTGGAAGCAAAGAAAATATTTGATTCGATGTAGTTTTTCATTTGCCTTATTTGATCTTGTTTGCTGGAAAGTTTCTACCTGTATTTGTTTGATGCTTCTTTTTGGTTGAGTATAGTTTCTGTTTTTCCTTAATATAGGCATTTAGAAGAAACAGCTTGAGGTATCTTTCCTTTATGTTTGCAAATAAAATTAAGGTCATTTAGGAGGACTATACTGGTGCTGTTTGCTCAGGGGTTTTAGGGCTGGTCACCATTTTAATTTAACATCTCCATTTGAAAAACTAAGAGTCAAGAGTAAAAACACTTGGCTTTAAAACATTATTACTTGCACTTGGCAGCTTAAACCCCAGACATCAAGCCAGGATTCAAATGGAACATTGAGGGAATTCACCTCTCTAGGCACCTATGATCTCCTTCCTGTGCTCATGTCTGATCACACGCATCAAGGTCGGTCAACTGTGCCTGTGACTTGAACACATAGTCTAGGTACACAGTTGAACAATCAGTTAGGTGGTAGTTTATAAACACTAAGTTAACATTGAGGTATTTTAATTTCCTTTAAAATGGCTGTGAACATTTATCTTGATTCAAACACATAGTTTATTTTTTCTTAATCCTTAAATACAGTTTTTAAAAAAAGAAAAAAACTGTCCTTGTGTTTTTTAAACTTACTCAAGTAGACAAACATATTCAATTTAAAACTCAGCCCATATCTTTTGCATACATGTGACTATTGTGTACAGATTAAGATAATACCTTCTCAAAGCACATTGCATTTCTTTGAGTATTTGCCAAACGATTTCAAAAGAAAAATACAGTGGGGCAGGAGGATTGATGGGACAAAGAACCTACTCTTGGCAATAGGATGCTAAGAAAAAGCTAGTTAAGAAGTTAAGAAGCTCTGAATTTATAGTGAACAATTTTACAGGCCAAAGCCACTATGCGGGCGTCCTTATCCTGCAGTGCGAATAGGATTACTCTTCCAAGCGTTATCCTAATGTGGAATTAAACTGTCAAGTCGGCTTGCTCGCTGCACGGATGCGTGCATAAGATGAATGCGACTCTGGGTGAAGTTCGATATTGCTCCATCTGTTAAACACCTTTTGCATCTTGAAATGCAAAACTGGGAATATGCTCATACACGACATTTCTTCTTCAGTAGAGTACAATTCTCATGGCTTGATTTATTAACAAATATCACAACAACATTCCTGGTCAATTCTTATTACAAATCTGAAGTTTTATTCTTAAAAAGTTCCAATAAAATTATGTAACTTTAATTATTTTTATTTACATAGCATTTATTTAAGGATCACTATCAAAAAAGCTGAAGACAAATTATAAATACTTGGCAATGAATTTGCTCTCAATGTACAATGTCTTTCCTCAGATGAACATTGCTTTTGTTGTCAGAATAATTAGGTCCTGATAACTATTTCTGTCTTCTTTATATGGTGCAATTCTCTTGGTAGATTCTTGCATTTGAACCATGATAACTTTTGGAAAGTGAAAGTATATTTAGGTAACTGAAGTGGCAGTGACTGATAATTTGCTAACCTGAATCATACTGAGTACAGAGGAAAATGACCAAGATTTATGAGCCAGCAACTCTGCCCATGTCACAGGGCACGTATGAGTATGTCTTTCTGAGTATTGCAACAAGGTGACTTTTAACACATAAGTCAGGGGGAAAATAGGAATAAATGATTTATATACATTTAAGAATATTTTATTATTCTTCAGTAATATGGCATACTACATACATACATATATAAACTTATAAAATCAATTATTAGAGGGATCAATACTCAGAGGTTAAGTCTTTAACTCTGTGAAGAGGTATATAATTGAGAACAGGAAGTAATAAAGTGTGGAATGTGTGAATGGGGGAGAGAGAAATGTAGAGAGAGAGGTTGTGGTGACTTGTTGCACTATGTCTGCAGTGTAACTATCATTTATAAAATAATAGTATATTAGATGTTAACTTTTTAATTATCAAGACTGTTGCAATGCAAAAACTAGTAGACCAGGTTCATTCTACATGTGGTTTCCTGATTGCAACAAACTAGTGTCAGTGTAACTTGTAATTAGAAACATCTAAACTTTCCTCTTTCCTTGGTTTTATTTTCACACTTTTTTTAAGTCTCACTATTCTTTTGACTATATTAGAATTACCTGGAAAAATAACACAACATTTGTGCTATTATTTTGACATTCATTGTTATAACTCTAAGATATTTTTATCTCATGGCAATATCATCTAAGAATTCATTACCTAGTATGACCAGTGCAAATTCTGAAAGGTGCTGCCAGGCAACAAAATTTTTAGAATTCAATTAAGTATGTTAAGTTTGTATGATGAAGGTCAAGTTTTGAATTTATATAGCTTTATTTTAGATGAAATAAGAAGTATCAGAGAAAATACATGATAGGAGATATATGTGTTGAGTGGAAATGTCTATTTTCTGAGACTGCTTTCCTCTGCTGCTTTTTCTATAGGAAAATTATTCTTGAATTATTATAGGCTTGGTTTATGCAAACTTTCAATTATATAATATTCCTTAAAAGGCCTTTCTTAAAATAAAATATAATCCTCCCGTAGCATCATGTTGTTTAAATCTCATACAATTAGAAAATACATATTTTATTTTGTAAATAATCACAGAGAGAAGGTAGAATGTGGCTGCTATAAAGTTTTAAAATGAAAAATATTTCTAAATGTCAGCGGAATAACCATTGCACATAATTTATCAGGTTTTCTTTTAATATGTTTATCTATGTGCTTATATGTATGTATGCATATGTATACACATGTAATATTTCATAAAGTATGTATAAATATGTCCATATTTTCTTCTACCAATATATTGAAGAAGATAGCCATCTCAGGAAAGATATTTTTGAAAGCTCAATTTGTATAGTTACATAATATGTAACCATCAGATTGCTGTAGGTTCTGATAACTATTATTTGGGATACTTGATCTGAACTGAATTTATAGGATATTAATAAGGATTATTTAAAATTGTTTCATTTTGCTTGATTAATACTAGTATTCCAGATATCAAAATTCAAATGCAAAAATCTCTACCTCAAAATGGAAATCTCTAGCTCAAAATAAGAGCAAGTGTTGATCCATTCTTCTAAGTTTCATACCTCTCTGCCTGGCTGAGATCTCTCAGATAATAACGCTCCAATAATTCGTCATTGTTCGTCTCTTCATGCATTTACTTCCTTCATGAGTGTATTTCTTTCCTTTCTTAAATGTGACTGCTTCTGGGTTCACCTGCTCTGGAGAGCCTGTTTCTTGGCCAGGAGCAAGAAAAGAAGAGTGACTGATCACAGTCGTCTTGCCACTGGTTTCTACCGCTAAGGTTCTGTTGCCACTACAATATGACTAGTTTTCCTTGCACAGAACTGAACAGATAATTTCAGAAAGCTTAGTTTTCTTCCCTACAGCAACTTTTCCATCCAACCCAAATAACTGCTGCTATGGTCTTAATGTCTGAGTTCCCCCCTAATATTCACACCCCCAAATCATAACCTCAAATGTGATGGTATTTGGAGGCAGGACCTTTGGGAGGTCATTAATCATGAGTGTAGAGCCCTCATGAATGAAATTAGTGTCACTATAAAAGAGGCCTTAAAGAGTTCCTTTGCCCTTTCCACTAGCTGATCACACAGGGAGAAGACACCATCTAAGAACAAGGAAGTGAGTCCTCAGCAGACATGCAATCTGACTCAATTTGATCTAGAACTTTCAGCTTTCAGAACTGTAATAAATAAATTTGCATTACTTATAAGTAATCCAGTCCATGGCAGCTTGTTGTAGAAGCCACTACTTAGTCTAAAGGTAGTTGTCAATAGAAATTCATCAGAAATTGTGACTAAAGTACCCCAATGAATTTCCATATGACCACGGTGGCCGTCTCTTCCTGAGGATTATCAAGAGGGGAGTAGGATTGTACTCTTGATCTCAGGTAGGTGTGAAAATGTTGAGTGTTATCTTTGATTTCTCTACTTTAATATTATCTCAGCTTGATTTGCCTCTGGCACATTGTTTGATTTTTCCCTTTGTCGGGCCTCTAATAAAAAACCTGATGAGATAATAATGATAGTCCATAGATGCATTTAATTAGCACTTTATTCTCTTAATATTTAACTACACTGTAATTTGTATCAGTTCTGTAAACCCATTACCCATACTTTTGCATGGATTTTAGTTCTTGACTTTACATCTGTGAGCTGTAAGTATATTAGGGATTAACCATAATAAGTCTATTTTAACACAGCCACCTCTGCAATGTTTCTATTTTTTTTATTTTTTTAGGTTTTAAAAAAGGTTTATTTTGCAGTGAATTTTATAGCATTCTAGAATGAGTAATGAGTGTTTCTTAATTTACCAAAATAGTTTCTAGTATTGTGTTTATTAAGGTAGATTACAGCTATAATGTATCCATGATATTTTTCATGATATTTATGTGGTAATGCCTGGGCTGAGTTATCTTCAGCAGCAGTAGAATATTTGGAAGAGCTTTAATTTAAGAATACTTTTTTTTTTATTCGTATGTGCATACAAGGCTTGGGTCATTTCTCCCCCCTGCCCCCACCCCTTCCCTTACCATCCACTCCGCCCCCTCCCTCTCCCCCCCACCCCCTCTATACCCAGCAGAAACTATTTTGCCCTTATTTCTAATTTTGTTGTAGAGAGAGTATAAGCCATAATAGGAAGGAACAAGGGTTTTTGCTGGTTGAGATAAGGATAGCTATATGGGGAGTTGACTCACATTAATTTCCTGTGAAATTAGGTTAATTCTTTTTGTTTGTTTATGTATACTTTTAGGTCTTTCAGGGTATGTTTGATGAAATTGGGTGCATTGACATTGGGTCCATACAGGTTGATAATTATTATTTCCTTTTGGTCTATTTCCCCTTTTATTAGTATGGAATGTCCTTCTTTATCTCATCTGATCAATGTAGGTTTGAAGTATACTTTGTCAGAGATAAGTATTGCTACTCCTGCCTGTTTTCGGGGGCCATTGGCTTGGTAAATCTTCTTCCAGCCTTTCATCCTAAGCCTATGCTTATTTCTGTTGGTGAGATGGGTCTCCTGTAAGCAACAAATTGTTGGATCTTCCTTTTTAATCCATTTTGTCAAGCAGTGCCTTTTTTTTTTTTTTTTTCATTTTTCTTTTATTATTCATATGTGCATACAAGGCTTGGTTCATTTCACCCCCCTGCCCCCACCCCCTCCCTTACCACCCACTCCACCCCCTCCCGCTCCCCCCCTCAATACCCAGCAGAAACTATTTTGCCCTTATCTCTAATTTTGTTGTAGAGAGAGTATAAGCAATAATAGGAAGGAACAAGGGGTTTTGCTGGTTGAGATAAGGATAGCTATACAGAGCATTGACTCACATTGATTTCCTGTGCGTAGGTGTTACCTTCTAGGTTAATTCTTTTTGATCTAACCTTTTCTCTAGTACCTGTTCCCCTTTTCCTATTGGCCTCAGTTGCTTTAAGGTATCTGCTTTAGTTTCTCTGCATTAAGGGCAACAAATGCTAGCTAGTTTTTTAGGTGTCTTTCCTATCCTCACCCCTCCCTTGTGTGCTCTCGCTTTTATCATGTGCTCATAGTCCAATCCCCTTGTTGTGTTTGCCCTTGATCTAATGTCCACATATGAGGGAGAACATATGATTTTTGGTCTTTTGGGCCAGGCTAACCTCACTCAGAATGATGTTCTCCAGTTCCATCCATTTACCAGCGAATGATAACATTTCGTTATTCTTCATGGCTGCATAGAATTCCATTGTGTATAGATACCACATTTTCTTATACAGTGGAGAAATAGCAGCCTCTTCAACAAAAACTGCTGGGAAAACTGGTTAGCAGTCTGCAAAAAACTGAAACTAGATCCATGTATATCACCCTATACCAAGATTAACTCAAAATGGATCAAGGATCTTAATATCAGACCCCAAACTCTTAAGTTGATACAAGAAAGAATAGGAAATACTCTGGAGTTAGTAGGTATAGGTAAGAACTTTCTCAATGAAACCCCAGCAGCACAGCAACTAAGAGATAGCATAGATAAATGGGACCTCATAAAACTAAAAAGCTTCTGTTCATCAAAAGAAATGGTCTCTAAACTGAAGAGAACACCCACAGAGTGGGAGAAAATATTTGCCAATTATACATCAGTCAAAGGACTGATAACCAGAATATACAAGGAACTTAAAAAACTAAATTCTCCCAAAACTAATGAACCAATAAAGAAATGGGCATGTGAACTAAACAGAACTTTCTCAAAAGAAGAAATTCAAATGGCCAGAAAACACATGAAAAAATGCTCAACATCTCTAGCAATAAAGGAAATGCAAATTAAAACCACACTAAGATTCCACCTCACCCCTGTTAGAATAGCCATCATCAGCAACACCACCAACAGGTGTTGGCGAGGATGTGGGGAAAAAGGAACCCTCTTACACTGTTGGTGGGAATGTAGACTAGTACAACCACTCTGGAAAAAAATTTGGAGGCTACCTAAAAAGCTGGACATCGATCTACCATTTGATCCAGCAATACCACTCTTGGGGATATACCCAAAAGACTGTTACTCCAGAGGCACCTGCACATCCATGTTTATTGCGGCACTATTCACAATAGCCAAGTTATGGAAACAGCCAAGATACCCCAGCACAGACGAATGGATTAAGCAGTGCCTTTTGATGGGTGAATTAAGTCCATTAACATTAAGTGTTAGTATTGATAGGTATGTGGTGATTCCTGTCATTTAGTTGTCTTAGTTGTTTGAAGGTTTGATTGTGTGTACCTAAGTTGAGGTTACTCTCTACTGTCTTGCTTTTTCTTTTCCTGTGGTTTGGTGCTGCCTGTCTTTTCATGGTTAAGTTGGGTTTCACTTTCTGTGTGCAGAATCCCTTGAAGAATCCTTTGTAGTGGTGGCTTTGTGGTCACATATTGTTTTAATTTCTGCTTATCATGGAAGACTTTTATTGCTCCATCTATTTTGAATGATGGTTTTGCTGGGTAGAGTATCCTGGGGTTGAAGTTATTTTCATTCAGTGCCTGGAAGATCTCACCCCACGCTCTTCTTGCTTTTAATGTTTCTGTTGAGAAGTCTGCTGTGATTTTGATGGGTTTACCTTTGTATGTTACTTGTTTTTTCTCCCTTACAGCCTTCAATATTCTTTCCCTAGTTTCTGAACTTGTTGTTTTAATGATGATATGTCGTGGGGTAGTTCTATTTTGATCTGGTCTGTTTGGTGTCCTGGAGGCCTCTTCATCTGCATGGGAATATCTTTCTCTAGATTTGGGAAATTTTCCATTATTATTTTGATGAATATATTACTCATTCCCTTCACTTGCACCTCTTCTCCTTCTTCAATGCCCATGATTCTCAAGTTTGGTCTTTTGATGGAGTCAGTGAGTTCTTGCATTTTCTTTTCACAGGTCTTGATTTGTTTAATTAATAGTTCTTTGGTTTTTCCTTTAATTGCCATTTCATCTTCAAGTTCTGAGATTTTGTCTTCTGTTGCTCTGTTCTGCTGGATTGGCCTTCCATTTTATTTTGCAGTTCTGTTTTGTTATTTTTTCTGAGGTTTTCCATATCCTGGGTGGTTTCCTCTTTAATGTTGTCTATTTTTGTCCTGAGTTCATTTATCTGTTTATTAATCGTGTTCTCTGTTTCACTTTTGTGTTTATACAGTGCTTCTATGGTTTCCTTTATTTCTTCTTTTGCTTTTTCAAATTCTCTATTTTTGTTGTCTTGGAATTTCTTGAGTGTCTCCTGTACATTTTGGTTGACCCTATCCAGTATCATCTCTATAAAATTCTCATTGAGTACTTGTAATATGTCTTCTTTTAAATTATTCTGTGGGCTTCATTGGGTCCTTTGGCATAGTTTGTCTTCATTTTGTTGGAGTCTGGATCTGAGTATCTGTTTTCTTCATTCCCCTCTTGTTCCTGTACTAATTTTTTGCTGTGGGGAAGCTGGTTTCCCTGTTTTTTCTGTCTTCCCATCATTGTCTTTGGTGTTGTTACTGTCCCTGTACTGTGTACAATTAAGTATTTTCTAGCTTGTAATAATAACAATGGTAATATTTAGAATGGAAGGGTGAGTGGAGATGGAAAGCAAGAAGTTAAAGAAAAGGGAAAAACAAATACACAGACAAGAAGGAGAAAACAGAACAAGGTATCAGACAAGAAAGTTTCAAAGGTATAAACAGGGAGCATTAGTGTACTAATCGACAGTAAGCTGGTCCGCGTCTTCCCAAGCTGTCTGGGTGCGGGCGATTGGCGGCCCAGGGGCCTTCCTGGTTTCTCCATTTAACGTGAAGTGGAGATTCTCTGCACTGGCTGGAGGTGTGGAGGGGTCAAAGTTATGCCTCTTCTCAATGATTATGCCTGCAAAGCGTGTCTCCAGCGTCACTCCAAGATTTCACTACAGGAGGCTTGCTTTCTGCTTCCTCCCTCTAGCTGCCATCTTTTGGAATCCTGCAATGTTTCTAAAACATGCATTGCTTTGTATTACCATTGAGTTTGATGCTTTCAATGATTTTCCTTCACATTAAAAATAAAATTTTGAAACCATCACCTGCAGGTCCCCCTTGCCACTCCATTCCATTCTAATCTGTTAGTATCTCATATTTAACTCAATTCACCAAGTTGCTTCTCTCATTAGGCTTCCTTAAATGGTTGACATATGCAATACACATGCAGATTGCTTCTCCCCTATCCCCAGTCATGGAGCTTAGCTTTTTATGCTTCTGTTATGTACCAAATTGTTTTGCTCCTTCCAATAGATGCATTAAAGCCTTAAACCCATTTTGACTATATTTGCAGATAAGGCCTTTTTGGTGGGACTGGTGTTTGAACTCCAGGTTTTGTGCTTGAGAAACATACACTCTACCACATTCACTTGAGCCACACCTCTAGCCCTCTAGATACTCCTGGTCTCAGCCTCTCAAGTACATTGGGTTACAGGTGTGAGTCCTGAGATCCCAGCTAAGATAAGTATCCTTTTAAGAAGAGACAACAGAGAGCTTGCTTGTACTCTCTTTGTGAGCACAAAGGAAATACCATGTGAAGATTTTCTAACTGAAAGTTTTCATCTGTAAGTACAAAGAGAGCCCCTGCCAATCACCAAATTACCCAGAAACTTGATCTTAGAATTCTAAATTCCAGATCTATGAGAAACGAATTTATAGTTTTTATGACAGCCAGTCTGCAGTAATTTTTTTATGGAAGATCTAGTTGACTAATACAGACTATGACTTAAATAAAATGTCCGCATAAGAAAAGTAACAACTGCCTTTAAAGGTACACTATCCATACCTCAACACACACTCACACACATACCAATATTACCTATTATTCTGTTTCTTTCAGCACTGATCATTATTAAGACTTAGGTTTATAAACCAACTTTAGTTTTTTTTTTTTATTTCTAGTTTTATTTTAACCTTTGTGCATTACATGGACTGCCAACTCCACTGATAGGAATAATTCTTGGCTCATTTGTATCTAGGAACAGGATGGTGCTTTCTACACAGAGATGTAGAAAGGTTAGTAAGGATTTCCAAGTGAATCACATGGCTAATATTTATTGACTTACTATGTGGCAAGTAATGTCAAAATACTTTATAAGTTCTCTAATTTTCATTTTTCTAAGAAGTGTGTGGTGTAGGCATTGATTTTTTAGAGATGAGAAACTTAGGCATCTAGCCCAGGAATAAGAGTATGTGCTGAGCTGAGGTTCTCGAAAGTAATCTGTCTCAAACAGCTCACTCTCATCCATGACTACATGATATATTTTCCCAGTGATGAGTGAATTATTTGCCTACATGGGATATCATCTTGTTGACTGTCACAATAGTTGGAAGTGAAATTTTCCTGACATTTGCATTGTAATAAGTTTAGTAGGATCTTTTTAATGAATGTTACAAGAGTATTACATGCACTCTGTTTAAAAATTCAAATAGAACCAAAAAGGCTAGGAATGAGTAAAGTGATCTTCAGCCCACAGTCACCTAACACTCCCTAACCTCATCTCTCTGCATTATAAACTATCTCCTTATATTTACCCATGTATGCATGAATCTATGTCTGTATGGCTATTTTAAATTGTTTAGCTTTTAGAAAGCATATATCATTTTGTATTATGGATTGCAATTTAGACCTGTAAATATCTATAGGTCCTTCCATTGTTCTCTCTCTACTATGCTCTCACAAGAAGCTCATATCACAACATTTGGTTAAATAAATACTCAATATGGACAGCAGTTATAAATCCATTTTTCAATATTCTGGAAGATGATCTACAGGTGGGAGCTAGGTTCCTACCTATCACATAAAAAGAGATTTCCATTTAATTAAGCTTATTTAATCTAAGTACTTTTTTCTGTTGCTGTAAGTGGGGTATCAGAATCCACCATCCATCTTCACAATGTCTAATGAAATGACAAAGGATAATTTTGTTTTGTTTTGTGGTGTATGGATAGGGCTGAAAGAGGGCATTCTGAAATCTATGTTCTCTCTGTATTGGCTCTCAGTCATTCATCTGTAGACCTTAAATCTCATCTTCCTATATCACTTATTTATTTGTTATACAGTTTTCAAATTTGTTATCAACTTCAACCTGTTATGACCTCTCTTCTCTCATTGCTCCTTTTTATTGTTGCATTTTGTAACTATTACATGTAGCAGATGAATTGAAATTTTAGCATATTAGGAGAGCAAATAGTTTCAATGAGCTGAAATTCAGAAATACCAGAGCTGGGTGGCTTGGACTCAGGGTCTCTCATGAGATTGTGGTGTAGATATCAAGTTGTGCTGCAGTCGGCTTGATGTGGGCTTAAGAATCTCATGCGAGCATAGTTCATTCACATGGCTAATGGGAGGAAACCCCAGCACCTCAACCGCCTTTCACAAGAACCTGCAGTTCCTTAATACACAGGACATTCCTTCGGCTTCGTAAATGTCCCTAGGACATGGTGACTGGCTTTCCTCAGAGCAAGTGAATCTTAAACTTAATTGCAATTTGGTTAGGGGGAATAAATGCAAGTGCAATATTAAGGTCCAAAACAGATAAAAAGCAAAATAAAACTATCCCATTTTGTTGTTTTACTGACTTCAATTACTGTACATTAAATGTGATCATATCCAACAGTGTTAGACTTTCCTCGTTGGTTTTCATTTCAAACAAATTGCATTGATTTTCTCTTTTGTTTTTATACTGAAAAATTCTAAGAATCTCCATTATTTATTTGGAGCAATTGTTATTATTCAAATCTTACCAAAAATTACATCTGTCCAATAGCCAATAAAGTTTTTAACATTTTTTTTAATTATCTATTTAAATTTTCTGCTTCTGGTTTTGATAATATTTCAGTGATGAATAGGCAATATTTTTGTGATAAAATAAAAGCTAGTAAAAATTAAAACTAAGCAGTAGGACTGAGAGTGTGGCTCAGTGGTAGAGCATGTGCCTAGTATGTACGATACCCTGGGTTGATCCCCAGAATCTCAAAAAAAAAAAAAAAAAGTTTCATCTCTAAACTGAAGAGAACACTCACAGAGTGGGAGAAAATATTTGCCAGCTATACGTCAGACAAAGGACTGATAACCAGAATATATAGGGAACTTAAAAGACAAAATTCTCCCAAAATTAATGAACCAATAAAGAAATGGGCAAGTGAACTAAACAGAACTTTCTCAAAAGAAGAAATTCAAATGGCCAAAAAAACACATGAAAAAATGCTCACCATCCCTAGCAATAAAGGAAATGCAAATTAAAACCACACTGAGATTCCACCTCACCCCTGTTAGAATAGCCATCAGCAACACCACCAACAATAGGTGTTGCTGAGGATGCGGGGAAAAAGGAACCCTCTTACACTGCTGGTTGGAATGTAAACTAGTACAACCACTCTGGAAAATATTTGGAAGCTACTTAAAAAGCTAGACATTGATCTACCATTTGATCCAGCAATACCACTCTTGGGGATATACCCAAAAGACTGTGACACAGGTTACTCCAGAGGCACCTGCACATCCATGTTTATCGCGGCACTATTCACAATAACCAAGTTATGGAAACAACCAAGATGCCCCACCACTGACGAATGGATTAAGAAAATGTGGTATCTATACACAATGGAATTTTATGCAGCCATGAAGAATAACGAAATGTTATCATTTGCTGGTAAATGGATGGAATTGGAGAACATCATTCTGAGTGAGGTTAGCCTGGCCCAAAAGACCAAAAACCATATGTTCTCCCTCATATGTGGACATTAGATCAAGGGCAAACACAACAAGGGGATTGGACTATGAGCACATGATAAAAGCGAGAGCACACAAGGAAGGTATGAGGATAGTTAAGACACCTAAAAACCTAGATAGCATTTGTTGCCCTCAACGCAGAGAAACTAAAGCAGATACATTAAAGCGACAGAGGCCAATAGGAGAAGGGGACCAGGGACTAGAGAAAAGGTTAGTTCAAGAAGAATTAAATTAAAAGGTAACACACATGCACAGGAAAGCAATGCAAGTCAACTCCCTGTATAGCTATCCTTATCCCAACTAGCAAAAACCCTTGTTCCTTCCTATTATTGCTTATACTCTCTCTTCAACAAAATTAGAGTTAAGGGCAAAATAGTTTCTGCCAGGTAGCGAGGGGGTAGGGGAGGGGGGTTACCGAGGGGATGGGGAAAGGGGGGAGAAATGACCCAAACATTGTATGCACATATCAATAAAATAAAAATTAAAAAAATAAAGTTGCAAAGGTCAAGTACAACTGTAAGGATGATGGTATAAAATTTCTTACCTTGTGACGTGGAAACTTTTCTATCAGTATACCATACAGAAAGTATCGTGAAATTCAAATGAAAAAATATACAAAAATATTTACTCTCTTATTAATTTTTCCTCAGTCCACAAGAGAATAAAAATAACACTGATTCCCAGAAGCACTGAAGAATTGAAAAGAGGTCTTCCACTTCCTCCATGCAGTGGAGGGGATGGGGCACCAGGGGAGGCAGTGGCAACCTGACTAATATAGAAGCGAGTGAAGTCATTGATAGTCATTAGCTCCAGCACCATTGGGACAAAACTTGTCCTGGTGCTGGGCAGACATTGAAATCACTTGGGGAGCTTTCTGAAACCCCAGGGATTCACAGTTCATCAGTCTTGTATGAGGCCTGGGCAAAAAGAGTTTTCAAAAGCTCTCAGTTGATTTTAAAGTGTGCAGGTGGCTGAGAAACACTGACTGGATTGAGTCAGGCACTCTGTATTTCCAGTCACTAGAGTCAACCCAACAGACAGCCCTGCCTCCCTGCCTCTTGTTTACCCTTGCAATTTTGGTTTAAAGTTTTATAGTTTTGAAAAATCCACATTGATAATGAAAGCTTACCATACTAAACACACACATATGTACATATGTATTTACATAAATATTACATAGTCATATACAGTTTTATCTGTCATCTCACTTACAAATTACATATTATTGCAAGCAGATATTTTGTTACATGTCATTTTCAGAACTTCAGCATTTCAAGAAATGCTTCTTGAAATCACTCTAATAGAGAGTGAAAAATAACCCCACTTTTGCCACAGAGCCTTCAATAAGTTTAGTCAAAGCAAGTGATAATTTGATAATTCTGTTTATATTGACTATTAACATTCATAGGTAAACTGAGTATGGTAGGTAGTATGTGCCTGTAATCTTATATATTCTATAGGGAGAGGCACAAAGATCGCAAGTTTGAGGTCAGGCTGGGCAAAGTCAGAGTCTATCTCAAAAAAAAAAAGAATAAAAAAGGCAGGAAATTTGACTGAAGTGGCAAAGCACTTTCATAACAAATACGAGGCCCTAAGATTAATCTCCAGGACCGAAAAAAGTATATGTACATTTCCTGTAAATTTCCTATAATATAATGGTTTACATTCTTATTGTGAAAAAAGTTATGAAAAAATTGGTTTTCTAGTACTCAAGGATTACATAGCCAATATCTTAGTAAAAGCTTGCAAATAGGGTGGAAAACTCTATAGGAAGTAGCATAATGTAATAACACACAAGATTTGATGTGAAGACAAGTATGTGAGAAAGCAATTCATTAGAAAGATTCCTGGAGCCTTGTATGCTGAGTTCAGGAACCTGAGAAGTGACTTCAAAGCTAATACAAGCATCTTAACATGATTAAATTTGCATTTACAATATTCATTCTTTGAGAATCTTTCATTTTGGTTTTGAAGACACTGCTTGCAAGAAAGCTGTTGTAACCATCTGGGCAATATTGATTACCAGGATTACAGAGGTAACAGTGAATTTAGAGAAAGGGGAGGATGCCATCAAAAATTAAGAAGGAGGTACCAGCCCACTTGGGCATCATACAAAACATACATGTAAGGATTTTGTTAGTAAGATTCTGAATTGACTCTCAGATTTCTTGTTTTACATGCAAGGCAATTGGATTTCTTCCCACCAGGATATATGATCTATGGGAGGAGGAGGATAAATGAGGAAGGACGGATGAAGTGCTCACAGATAACCAGGTATGGATACCAAAAGTGTTTATCATGAGAAAGTTTAACGTCAGCCTTTTTTTCACCATACTGTGATGTAAAAGAAAATTGGCATATAGTTTAAAAATCAGCAGTTTTCAGCATTAGCTTGGCGTAGCTTTTCCAATTGGCACTCTAACTTTGCCCTGGCTGCAGTGCCAATGCTGACAGACGTACTTGGCAATCTCAGGACCTCGGTATCAAATTGTCAGATGGTTCTGTTCCACTTTCTTTTGAAATAAATTATTTTTGCAAACTAATTTTGCTCCTATTTAGTAGCTTTAAGTGAATTTCTAAGAAATATTTTCATAAGTACTTGTTACTGAAATTCAGCAGATAAACTATGCTCTTGGCTTATTCTGCCTATTTCATGCACTTCAGCCATACTCTCATCTCTCCAATTCTCAATCCACTTAAAAATTAGCCTTTCAAACAGAACAGTAAAGATCTGGAAAACCACTCCTCTGAAGGTACCAGTGCATTGCTCACTGATGATCCTACATGGGGTTCCTGGAAGCAGATTCTAAAATAGGGAGTCATGTGTTCAATGCTTATTGCCTGGTCCTCTGAGTAGATAGGCATAACAGGACCTGAATGAAACAGATAGGCAGAGGAAGAAACTATTGCAAAGAAATTGGGATCAGGGGCTCACCTAATCCAACATGGAGCTCTACAACTGGGCTGTACCTTTGGAGTAGTCCCAAATTTAGGCAAAACAATCAAGACCTTGTATCCCTGCATCAACCATCTACCTGCTAACTACATTAAAAGTGAGTAATCTTGAGATTTTCTTCAACTTTTCAGTGAGTAAGGTTCTTTGCAGAAAGAAAACATATAACTGAAATGTCAGCAATCAAGGTGACATACTGGACTGCTGGAGGATGGTGACTAAGCTAAAAGATAGGAAACAACACAGAATCTACCATCCAGCCACCCATACCATCTTGAAAGCCCCAACTCTTTCAAAAACTCTCATTTCTCACATTCTCATTGTACAGGTGGAATTGTCTGGTAAAGTTACATCATTACCTTAATGTGTATAATCTGTAAATTAGGTTCTTCTTCATTTTTTCACCTCTGTTTTTATTGTTGCTGTTTGTTTCTTTCTGTCTATTCTCTTTATTTGGATTAAAGGCACTGAGAAAAAAGTGTTCTATCTAAATGGCTTGAAATGGTGTAGAATAATACATAATCTTGAACATGACCTGTTCCTTGGTCTTTAAATAATTACATGATAGTAGATTATAAAATCTTGAGCAAAATGTGTCAAAATATTTGCCTTAGAAAAAAATTTAAAACTAGTGAATATAAACACCAACTCCCTGGAACAAACCTCTGTTTTCTTTCATGTCTTTTCTAAAGTGACCCCAACCATTAATTAAATTTGATTAAAACACCTGTTTAACCACTTAGAATAAGTTTTGTGTTCATTACATGACAATGAAAGTGTTAATATTTAATATAAAGAGTTATATATTAAGTATAATGAAATGTCAGGATCTTGAGCACATTCTATTAGATAGTTTTAGGTGAAAAATACCTGTTCTTTTCCTACATTAGAGAGAAATCATTAAATCTTTCACCAATAAGAATCATATTAGCTGTAAATTTTTCATAGGTGCTCTTTATCAGAATGAGTAAATATCTCTGTATATCAAATAGGCTGGTAATTTTTATTATGAATATATGCTGACTTTCTCAAATACGTGTACTGCATATTCTGAAATAATCAAGATTTTATTTTCTATGCTTTTTATTTTGGTAATTACACTGATGTCATATTTTAGGCCACCCTTGCATTCCTAGGACTGATGTGGTCAGGATATAGTATACTTTTTTTAACACATTGATCTATTAAATTTGCCAAGCTATGCTTTTCATCTATACTCATGGGGTGAAAAGTTCTTGCTACTTTTCTACCTTCTTAGATGTGTTTCTAAAAATCTGTCAATGTTTTTGTTTAAATGTTCAGTACAATTCATCATTCATCTCCCTGGGCCAGGGGTTTTCTTTGTGGTAACACTTTAAGCCACTATTTCCATTTTTAAAAAATAGAGAGAGGACCACTCATAATATCTATTTCTTCATTAATGAGTTTTGGCACTTTTTAAAAAAGAAATATTTTGTCAATTTTTTTCTAACTTACCAAAATTATTGCTACAAAGTTACCCATCTATAGTGGTATCTGCTTTCATTATTTAAATCTGAAATATTGCATTTTTCATATTTTTCTTATCCAGATAAGCTAGAACTTTATCCAGTTTATTGACTTTAGAAAACATAAATTCTTGATTATTTTCTTCATTTTCTGTTTTATTGATTTATGCTCTAAATTTCCTATTTGCTTCCTTCTGCTTATTGTGATCGCACTTTGGATCATCTTTTCTAGTCTCTTAAGGTGGAAGCTTAAATCATTTATTTAAGGTCTTTTTAAAAACATAATAACCATTTTAAAATTGCAATTTTCTACCTAAGAATTGTTTTGTCTACATCTCACTAATTTCATATCTTTTTTTCATTTTATTTTCACTCACTTTTCTTCATATGAATATTTTTGTGTGTATTAATTGCACTAAAGACTTTTATTATGATTTTCCATACATGCATATAATATAGTTTGAACATATTCACTCCATTATTCTCTTCTCTCCTTCCATCCAATCTCTTTTTATAAATTTTACTGGATTTTATTATGCTATTTTCATGTGTGCACATAATATACTTCAGTCACATTCAACCCCCGCCCCCATCACCTTCTTCTTTTCCCCTTGCCCTTCCTCTTCCACTGGTTCCTCCTGCCAAACATGCCCCCTTTTATATTTTTATATTCATGTCTCTCTTATACACACACACATACACACACACATTTTGGTTCCAGATTCTGTGTATGTAGGAAACATATTACATTTGTTTCTCTAAGTATGACTTACTTTACTTACCATGATGATCTACAGTTACATTCATTTTCCTATAAGTGGTGTAATTCCATTTTTCTTTGTAAATGGACACTTCACAGTGTAGATATACCACATTTCTTTATTAGTCATTGATCGATGGGTACCTAAGCTGATTCCATTGCTTGGCTATTGTGATTACTGCTCTAAGAAACATGGGTGTGCAGGTGTCTCTCTTGTAGGCTGATCTGCATTCCATTGGATTTATATCCAGTAGTTATATAGCAGAGTCATATGGTTGTTCTCTTTGTAGTTGTTTGAAGAACCTCTATACTGATTTCCAGAGAGGCTACACTAATTTATATTCCCAGCAATAGTGAGAATTCCTTTTTTCCCACATTCTTGCCAGCATTTGTTTTTGTTTTGTTCTTTCATGATAGCCATTCTGAGTGGGGTGAGATGGACTGTCAAGGTCATTTTGATTTACATTTCCTTTATGGCTAAGGAAGCTTAGGACTTCTTCAAGAGGTTTATTAGCAATTACTACTTCTTCTATTGAGAACTGATGGTTTAATTCATTTGCCCATTTATTAATTAGGGTATTTGATCTTTTGCCACTTATTTTTTTAGCTCTTTACATGTTCTGGATTTTATTCCCTTGTAAGATGAATAGGTGGCAAAAGTTTTCTTCCATTCTGTATGCTGTCTCTTCATCTAGTGACTGTATCATTTGATATGCAGAAGCTTTGTAATTTGATGCAATCCTCAATTCTTGCTCTTAATTACTGACCAATTGGTGTTCTCTTAAGAAAATTGTTGCACATGTCTGTCTTGAAGTGTTTTCCCATAATAGTTTTCAAAGTTTCAAGTCCTACAAAATTACGCCATAATCTTGGATATATTCTAAACTTATGCTAAAATAAAAATGGTTTATGCTATAAAAAGTTTCAAATCCTGCAGTAAGGACTTTAATCCATTTTGAATTGCTTTTTGTACAGAGTGAGGACAGAGATATTATTTCAGTCTTTGTCTAATCTATGTTTTTCATTCCTTTTTCAAAAACCAAGTAGCTATAGCTGTCAACTCATAATACTTTCTCATTTTCTTTGTGTGTTTTCTTTACTCATAATTTATGTAGGAGTATGTTACTTAATTTCCAAATATTTATTGATATGCAGAATTGGTTTTGGTACTAATTACCAGCATATTTTCACTATTGTCAGAATCCAAAATTTGTAATTTTAGTATTCTTCCTTTCTTATATCATTTTATTTTATGGAGTATAATTTATCTTGGTGGATGTTCAATCTATGCTTGAAAAGAAATTCTTTTCTGTTATTGGATTATTGACAGTGTTTCTTAAATTATGTGGATGTTTATCAACTTGTTTACTTAATTTACAATTAATAAGAAAATATTTTGAAATTCATGACTACATTTATGGATTTTGTGTTTTTCCATTTTGTTTTACCAGTTTCAATTTTTAATGTTTTGAAAAAATATAATGACACATCTATGATTGCCTTGTCATTTTGCTTAGCCTAAATATATCACATATTATCCCTGGATATTGTCCTTCTTCATCACTCTACATTGAATGTGTAATAAATTTTAAATCAGCTAAGAAAAGTTCAGTAAATAAATATTCTACTGGGTTGTCTTTTGAAATAGCCTGTTTACACCTATCAGTGTTTCTTGTTTGTGTGTGTGAATTTAAATTATTGTATGGAGTGAATAATTCTTGAAGAATTTTCATTAGTATTTCTTGTAAAATGGTTTATTAGCTACAGCTCTTCTAAGTTTTTGTTTACCTAGGAACGTCTACATTTAACCTTCATTTTTAAAGTAATATTTTCACTGGATATAGGATTCTTGGGTGAGTTACTCTGTGAATTTCTAATGTGTTTTCCTTTTGGTTCAGTTCCTCTTGTGTTTCTACTGAGAAGTCAGCTGCTAATCTTACAAAGATTCCCCCGGGAATAATGTATCATATTTCTCCTGATGCTTTCAAGATTTTGTCCTGTCTTTTCTATTCACTTGTTTCTGTGATGTACCTATGTGTGGGTCATTTACATTTTTTAATTTGCAGTTTGTTAAGCTGCCCCAATAGTTTTTGGTAAATTTGTGGTATTCAACTATTATTTATTTCTTCTCTTTTTTCTCTCTCTGGTCCCCACACTTCTATTGTGCAAACCTTGATAGGCTTAATCTTGTCCTCCTCTTCTCCAAGGCTCTGTTTGTGTTTCTTCACTTTCTTTCTCTCCATTCACTGCCTGCATAATCTTGGTCAATCAAACTTTTAATTCATTAGTTATTTCTTTTACATGTTTAAGTCTACTACTGAACCACTCTAGTGCATTTTTACAATTACAGTTACTGAATATTTCAACTGTAGAATTTACATTTAATTCATTTTTTTCTTTCTTCTTTTTACCATCCTGAGTTCTGAACATGGCTCCCTCTTCAAAGGAAAATGTCCTTCCCTTCTTTAGGGACTGAGGATTCAAAGCATGGACAGGCAACACCCTGTCATCTTTCAAGGTTGTCTCTCCAGGTGTGTAACTACCACTTCAGAAACTAGATGACAGGCCATGGCAACCCTGTTTGCAACACTCTAAACCAAGTAGAGCCTGTATTGCAAGGATGGAGTTCGTAAAAGAAGAGAGCCCAAACATGTCTAGACTACATATGGCTGAATTTTGTCTTAGCAGCAGGTAGGTGGAGGTAGGATGGGAAGATCTGAAGTACCACTCCTCCTAGGAATAAAGGGGGTTCCTTGTTGTCTTGGCAGTTGGAAAGGAGCCTCTGCTTTGCTCACTTTGGGGTATGGGAGGGCAGAACAAGTTCAATTGTCATAGACTTGCTTTTTTTTGAAAGGTGTAGATGTTGTTAAATAGATGTTCCTTCATTTGCTGTTTGCCATAGGGTCATTTCAAAGATAATACTCACCAGTTTCACTGGGAACCTGATTAGTAGGACTTTTACGTTTATTTTTGAGATATAGTTTTGGTGATATAGAAATGCAAATAGTTTTCCTTTTGTTACTTGAAAAGTAACTTTGCATTATATTTTGTCCTGAATGGAGTCTGATGAAAAGTTTTCTATCATTTCATTCATTTCGCCATGACTGTAGTTACTATTTTTGCTTAACGATTTTTCTTTATTATAAGTTTTCATCAATCTAGTTATGATGCTTCTTGTTGGCTTTACCTTCATATATATTTTGTTTTCCATTTGGGCTTTGCTTAATTTCTTAGATGTGTAAGTATGTAGCTATCATCAAATTGAAAAAAGCAAAAGCAACTTTTGAAATGTTTTCCTGCTCACCCATCTCCTGAGACATTAAATTGTGAAAATGTTATGTTCATTGATAATTTCCCAAAGACATTATAATATTATGTACAATTTGTCAGTATTGTTTTCTTTGCAACTTCATTGATTTTATATCATGGGGTGTCTGATATGTATTCATACAAATCTGATATATTTTAATTCCACTGTGCAATTTTTTAAATCTGAGTGATTTTACATGTATATTTATTTAGTCATTATATTCTATTTTCTATAGTCTTAAATACATACAAGAAAATTACCATCACTATTTTCATAATCCTATGCTAATTTTATAATGTTAATTTTTGTTACTATAATTTATTTCCTCCTGTTTATGATCATATGGACTTGTCTTTTGCATGTTTGTTAGTTTTTTATGGTAAATTACAAATTTCTGCTCCTTTTATATGCATTATTTTTTCCTTATATAATAAATGTGGTGGATGATATGTTGCAGTGGTACTACCACCTTGCAAGGATTCAGGCTTGTTTGTCTAGTAAGTAGTTAGATGACTGGCACATCATCTTCATACTCTTATACTTGGCTTTATTCTTTCTTGGCACATGTCTATTTCAGTTTTCTCCCTTAATCCTGTGCAAAAACATGCAATTGGCTTTTATGCAAAGACAAAGATTTTTTGTGCATGGAAGCAATGCTAGGAATCTCTGTGTATAACTATCCTTACCTCAACTAGCATAAATGCTTTGTCTTTCTTATTATTGCTTATATCTTCCTTTCATTATAGAAAAGAGCAGATAAGGTTCTGGCTAGAAGCAAGAAGGGATTAGAGAGGAGAGGGAGGGGGCCGGGGGGCAAGGGGGGAGAAATAGCCCAAACAATGTATGCGCATATGAATAAATGAATTTAAAAAAGACATAGATTTTTTTCTCCTGAGTTGTTAGTTCTACAGGCCCAGCTAAAAATTCAAGGAGTTCAGGAGTGTATCTATCATTTGGCTGGGCTACAACCTCGGTGTCCATGACATTTGCAATCCAATGCTATTTCTCAGTTTTTCATCCCCATACATCAAGAGTTCCACATGTGCAAGTTCTCACTCAGTCACAGAACATAGGGAACATCTGCAAGTTTCCGAGACTTGCCTCTCAATACTGTCCCCTTCTAGTAATGTACACTACCAATTTCCATCACTTTGGGTACCATGAACTCCAGCAATCCTCTTCAGCACAGTGAAAGTGTTGTGCTCTTTCTGGAATACAACTCACCTTCTCCAGCCTGAAACCATGAGCAAATGTGGAGGTCACCTTCTTTGTTCTTTTCTCACAATTGTCTTCCCTGCCTGCCTTGCTCTGAACTTTGGAAATGTTTACTTGTGTCTTTTCTGAAATTTAACAGTTGTTTAAAGTGAGAAAAGTATTTGGTTCTAGTTAAAATTTAATGGATTTTAGAGAAATTTTTGAATTCTTCTGTTTTAAATAAACTATGTAAACAAACTGATAGAAATGGAAAAATACTAATTTTAGGAACTGAACAATCTGGTTGCTGGTGGCTCATGCCTATAACAGTACATGCTTGAAAGGCTGAGATCTGGAGGACCACAGTTTGATATCAGCTTAGGTAAAAAGTTCACAAAACTTCATCTCAACCAAATTCTGCTTGTGCCCGTATCCCAGCTAAGTAGGAGACTGAGATTGGAGGTTTGAGATTCTAGGCCTGCCTGGGCAAATGTTTGTGAGACCCCATCTCAATGGAAAAAAGCTGTGCATGGTGGTACATGCCTGTCACCTCAGCAGTGGTGTGAAGTGTAAAAGAGGAGGATTGTGGTCCCTGATGACCTGGGAAAAAATGTGAGTCTGAATCTCCAAATTGAACGGGTTGGAGGAACAGCTCAAGCTGTAGAGTGTCTGCTTAGCAAACATGAGAACCTAAGTTAAAAAACCCTAGTACTACCACCAAAGAAAAAAAGAATGATTAATATTAAACAAATATTTTTTTCTCTAGTTTACATTAATGTCTCTAGATGGAGAGCAAGCAATATAGTGTAGGCTTAATTTTAGAAAGTCAGCATTCAAATATGACTTCAATTTTTACTAAATTTCATAAGTAAGTTAAATAAATATATGTATTCTTCTTAAGATCATACTACTAACCACAAAGTTGACCCAAGAATGTTGTTTTTCTTTCCCCAATACATTGCAGTTAAAACATTTTAACAATTTGAAACAGATGAATGACTCTGAGTATTTTTATGCCAATTATATTTTCATATGTGAAAGGTAAACAATTTGTGCTTTTGAGTACAAAATCATTTAAATATCATATTGATTACTTTTTAGTCATTTTAACCATTTAACCCAAATGATTCCAGTGATATTATTCCATTTATATATGTGTAATGTAAAAATCACTATTACAAATGGAGAAGCTCACAGAAAAGACTAATTTTTGCATGTTCATGAGTAGACACAAGAGTGTTAAGAATAACAATGATTTGTAGAATAACATTAAGTCTGCTAACAGAGTCCCTTTTTTCAAATATGATTTGAGGGCAGACACTGCATTTCTCAGTATATTTCTAAAATTAAGTGGCAGCCTGATAAGAGTAGCATTAAAGTAAAGGCTAAGCAATGATGACAAGATTCCTTCCATTTCACCTGGTCACAGCTTGACATGAGCTGCGATTTACACCAGGTGGCCAACCATCAGTCACTCATGCAACACCAAATAAAGAAATGAAATGGCTAAGTAAGTATATCATTCTAAAATACAGGAGGAAGGAGAATAAAATCTTAACTGAGAAGGGATTACATGAATACATTTTTATTTGAAGCAATAATTATACAGCACATTGCTGATTTTTTTCTTGAAGGATATAATAACAATTTCAATATCCAGAGTAGTTTTGTTAAAATACTACAGGTAGTAAATTAACTCCACTTCCTAAGAAGACCTGAAAGGATTCTTTTATCTTTGAGTAGTTTTTAGATTATCATTAGATCTTGGGTGTAATTATAAATATTATTTGTTTCATGATATATTATGTATGAATTCTGGAAGTAATTTAGGTCAGATATGAAAAAGATCATAAGAATTATTTTAAAAAATCATTAATCATAGTAAGCATACACTATATTCTCCAAATGCAAGAAAAAAGCTTAAATTCACTAAAAGTTTCCTACTGCTATAATCTACAAATTATCTCCTTAATTTCTAGAATAACTTGTAGTTTATACGTATTTATATTTAAAGAGAACAAGTTTAATATTTTATTTTATAGTATATAAATAAAAATTCCTTTTTATTAGCTTTATAATATTTCATGGTAAAATGTGTCTACTCACTATATTTGAAAATATAGATACATATGTATGGCAGATCCACATGAAAATTTCCATTAGTTCTGGCCAATAAAAGGGGACAGAATAGGAGAGGATGATGTCTATAGGTTGGATCCTTCTACAGCTAGATAATAAGGGAAGTTTATTTGCCTTCAAGGTGCAATTCACTTAATAAGCACAAGGAAGTTACCTTATAACCCATGCATGTGTACTCACCCCAAAATAATTTTACAAAGAGAAAAGATGTAGTCAGTGGTAGAGCACTTGTCTAAAATGCAATACCCTAGGTTTAAGCCTTAGCATAGGAAAAGTGAAGAGAGAGAGAAAGAGAGAAACACACACACAGAGAGAGAGAGAGAGGTGATGAGATGAAAGAGAAAAAAATGAAAAATATTAAAACAATTTTAACAAAGAATCAGTTACTTTTTGTTCATTTTAGTAACATTTTGAAAGTTAGATAATGATAGAAAAGAAGAGTGATGATACAGTATGTGTCTTTTTCTTTTCAAACCCCTCTGTTTTGAAAGCCTTTTATACATTTATTTTATGAAAAATGGTTTTATTTCAACCACAGATATTAACAAGGACATGTGACTATGTCCACAATTAGGCATTCGTGTTCTGGATATTCTACAGTGTGATAGCAAAGGGTCTTGTGATTAGAAAGAAAATAAGTTTTTTCTTGATGCTATTTTTGACAAGCAATATAAGATTATATGTATATTTTTATTCAAATATAAAACATGTCAGAAAGAACAAATCCTGTTTTCAGAACTGTTTGTTTGCTGGTCATGAAAAATAAGAAAATAAAGGAATAGAACTAGCAATTACAAATGACTTTCTCAAAATGTACTGAGGTCATTCATAAATACTTTAGCATTTTCTTGCAAATGCTTATCAAAATCACTGCAAAGGAACCCTTTAGTTTGCACGTTTTAATGAGAATGGATTATTTTTACTATTTTACTAAAAATAAAGAGAAATGACGTTTAAAAAATCAAAGACAAAGTAAATGCAAAATATGATCGTTTATAACTGTATCACATAAATTAAAATAGCTTGTGAAGACAGGTCTGGTTGTTCACACTTGTAATTCAAACACTCTTGACACTGAACCAAGAGGATACTGAAAAATGCAGGACAGTCTGGAATACAAAAGGAGTCCTAGATCGGCTGGGGCCACAAAACAAGAGCCTATCTCAAAAGTAAATAGATAAATGAGTGATTAATTAATTAATTTGATAACTTGTGAATGGCTGTATTATTTCATTTGATATTCATTATTTATACAGCTCAGGGAGCTTCATGTGGGGAAATGCATAACATTTCATTCTGAAATTAATTCAGAAAATGGATATTGAGTAATGCTTTACACCAGTCACTGTCATAGCTACTTGAACTATAAAAAGGGAAAATGTTATGTTTTTGTTGCCCAAGTAGCTCAGGACCTTCTGGCAGAAGCCAGATACAGACATACGTGACTATAAAAGAATGAATGTGCTGTATTGGTGGGAATGGAGCATAATGCAGCAACAAGTAGAATATCCTTTGAAGTATGACATAAAATATACACTTAAAAAACAAAGTTTGTATTGCTAATTTTTTCAGGGCTATCATACTTATTTTAATATTAATAGAGAACATTCATAATTGGCTTTATATCAAACTTCCTAATCTAGAAAAAAGTATTGTTTTCCTACAATTCTGCTAAAGACCATATCTTAAATTTCTGAAAAATATTGGGTCCTCTGCATGACCTCATTCGTGTAAAGTCCTGGCACAACCTGAGCAGCACCCCTGTGAAACACGGGTTTGCATAGCTGGAACTGGAGAAGTGTGTCTCTGGATATTCATTTTGTGTTGAGATTGTGTTACAGATTGTGATGTCTCAAATGAGAAGATTCAGTTTTCTTTTGTTGTGCAAATAAATCTACAGGTGCTTTATTGGCTTTCTTTCCTCATCATTTGGCCCATTTACCCAAATCTTTCCTCAAACGTTTTAAGTCACAAGGTACCACACAGTCATCTGCACAGTAAACACCGCTGCAAAATCATACAGTTTTTTAATGCAACCATATTCCTTCTGAATTCATTTGTTTTTCATATTTCAGATACAAACAAAACTTCTGATAGTATTGATGTTTGTAGGATTTTTTTTCATTTTATTTCACCTATTCCCCTGAATACTAGCTAGTGCTTAATTGCACTCCTATAGAAATTATCTATATCTATTTCAAGATAGAATAATGTTAGAGATTTTGATAGCCTCTAATTTCCCCCTGTGCTGTTTGTGAAGGATGTAGCCAGGCGTGTGTGCATGCAGACGTGAATTGCTTGTCATCGATCCATTTTTTCCATCTTCCTTTCTGTTGTAAGAAAAAAAATGTTTAAGTTCCATACAGAGCAATGTTAATTGTACACAATTTAAATGAGTACTATTTAATGTTGTAACTTTATTATTGTGATAATGAGATTTGTTTCTTTGATACTTTTGTGAAAGTCAAAAAAACAAGTTCATTATTTGTGTAATTAATTTGTCCAGTTCTTTCATAATTAAAAATTCATGTTACTGAGAATTTGAGTAAGTATAGTGTGAGTTTAATGTGAAGTAAGTTTTTCTGCATAATGCGTTTTTCCATGTTAGATTATAGCATGTTACATTTACTGGAATCTTAAATAACCCCAAATCACAAATCTGGTGTCCATGTTTTATACTGACGTTCCGTGTAATGAAATTCTACTTACCCACTTGTGCTAAGATCCTAAATAAATATTTCTGGATATATTTTGACAAGAAAAATGCCAACATACCATTAGCATATCCTCCAACATCCTATAACTGATTTATAGCCAGGTTAGGTGTTTTATAGTCACAAAATCACAAGGTGCCAGTGATATGGGATGAACCGTGAATCTAGGCCATCATGCTTCCAAGGAACACTATAAATGTAGATGGGCATGCACAGAAACATCCAGAGCTGATCACCTCAGGCACTTCAACAAACTTGCCAAGGACAACACTACAACTCAAGCTTAAAATAAAACCTGCATTTTATTTTTCTGTATCAAAGTTTGACATTTTCTAATGGAATTCCAAGATCAGTATTAGATAGATGACATCATGTAGACTATTCTATAAATACAAAAAAAAGATGAGTAGGAATAACACAGAATAGAGTAAGGAGGATCATCAGGCTCTGACAAGATAACGTGCCATTAACGTCCTCATTTGCTTTTACTCGCAAAGATCATCAATTGCTAACAAGATGTAGCAGCACAGCCAAGGGGAACACGTGTAATACATGTGTGAGCTACCAACAATTCAGGAATTAAGCTCTGTGCTGACCAGATCTGGAAAGCTGGTCTCCCTTTTATCCACAACACTCTTCAAAGAACTGCACAGGCCTTATTAAAAAGAACAAGATTAAGAAACAATTGATTATGTTATTATTATTTTTGAGGGACTATTGGAGAAACAGAAGTAAACGAGGTCTTTAGGCTTATAGTGTCTGATGAGATAAATAACAGAAAACAAACTAATAAATCAATAAACAAGTGAATTCATTAAAAACGGTGGATGTTGATATGTACTATAAAGAAAAATAAAAGGCGGTGTAGTATGGCTCAAGTTTAGAGTACCTGCTTAGTAAGGCACAAGGCCCAGAGTTCAAACTCAGTGCCACAAGAAAACAAATGGATATTATGGGTAGGAAAACAAGAATGGGCATTGGCTGCAATTTTATGAAAGACTATCAGGAATCCTATGAAAATTCACTGCAATGGTGACATTTGTCCTAGGACCTAAAGAAAACTGTGAAACCCTTGAAGGTATTTGAAACCAGAGTATTAGTGACAGCAAAGGCTGGGCCAGGCTGGGGACACACTGAAGCTCTGGGAATGGCACTGATCCCATGTGCAGGAGGGGCTCAAGAAGACAAGGGTAGGTAAGTTAGAACAGGACCTTACTGACCACTTTAACAGCTTCTGTTTCATGAGTTATGTTCTACAGAACTACCAGATGAGTCATAAGTGGTTACTGAGGTGACATATCGTGATTTAAAATGTTCACATCAGCTGACATTGACCCCCCCTCTGTGCTGGTATTGGATTGAGAATGTCTGTCAATAGTCAGGAAAATGGCCTATTTATTAATGGTATTTGGATACTTTCACCTAACCCTATAAACCAAAGAGAGGGATTTACATAAAATATGCACAATGAACAAAATAAAATATGAGCACTTGTCTATGTTCTCTAGTTAATTTTCAACATTTGTGCAAAAATTGTTCCAAGTCAGTTTTCATTGAAGATGAACTGATGTCTGAAATTACTTGTTACTTATGGCTGACCTTGGACACATGACTTCTTCCTTCCTGGCCTCTTTTTTTAATCCCTAAAGAGAGACAGGTGAAGTAGAGTATTGGTGCATCTCTCTTTATGCTCTAAAATATTATGATTCAAGGCTGAAAATGATATTGTAAATAAAGCACAGATGTCACAGAATCCATTTTAAAGGGCGGGGCAGACTGATAATCTTCACAAAATGAATACCTAAATATTATATACAAGTTCACAAATGTGGCATGAAAATAAAAGGTACACATAAAACCTATGGATTTTTTTTTCCCTTTTGTATAGTCAGTGAAGAGGATTCTTTCAATCGGTTTATATTTGAAGACATTTCTTCCAAATAACCAAAGAGTTATGCTGCCACCTACTGGCCAAATTTTTTGCATAACAAAATATTACAATTCCTTGTATTAAAAAATAGAGTAATAAATAAGAGTCCTCATTTCCAAAACTGAAGGTTAAAAATTCATGTGAATGCACTTAAGACAAGTTATTTGCAAAATTCTATTAAGACTTCTATATTTATTATAAAGTTGCTCAACACCGCTGTTTTCCAAGTGGTCTTTTCTGTCAATAATGCAATAAAAACACATTTTTCATGGCTTTAATAGAAGGAAAGTATCCCCAATAGTCAATGAGTGATCCGGTGTCCTTTCACTGTAACAAAAGACTTTGCTTCTTTGGATATCCAGAAGCAAAAGCATTTAGTTTTAGATGCTAAAATATAAGCATTTTTAAAAGGGGAAACTCCAAAGTAAGTCTCGGTTAATGACTAGCTGTAGTACAAGTGAGTCATGGGAGCCCTAATAATACACTGGTTCTTTTGAACATTAATGCTCCTGAAATAGCTGTGCCACTTCAAGGCCTTCCATTTAGAACCATTAGCACCTAAGCCTCTCACAGAGCAGTGAAAAGTAGCCTTTGCCTCCTCTGGAACTTTCTCTTTGTTAGAAAAGGGATGGTGGTGTGTGTAGTTTTTGAGGTGCTTTCCTGTTATTATACTAGCAGTGTAGGGTGTTGGTGAATTTATGTCAGATAACCAACAACCCCATTGTGTGATGTGATTCTCATTCTTTTGAAAGTTGTTATATGCAAAACAAGTGCTTCTTTTTCTAACAAATAGAAACTTTTGGTTTTGAGAAGGCAACAGAAAACATTAAAATTGAGAAGAAAATCATAAATCAGATGCTTAAAAAGTTTATGCTACTGTAATTTCTATTCCACACTTTTTCACCCTTGCCCCAAAAGATCTTGCTGTGGTGTCTCCTGACTTTCATTTGAAACGCGGGCTGCAGAGGTCTGAGAAGGAAAGGGTGTGTGGAATAATTCCTAGCTTTGCTCTCAGAGCAAAGGCAGTCTGAGAGAACCATGCCTTTGAACAAGGGAGCTTTAATGTTTCTACCCCTGAATCCTTAATCAAATAGATTGCCTCATCAGAAAGATTTTTTTGAACACTTTCTTAAAATTTAATTAGCCTTTAACAAAGCAAACGCCCACATTCCCAGAAATCTGTTTCATGCTCTGCACGATACTTAAAACTGTAAGAATCACACCGTGTCTCCATTTATGTTGCTGTTTACACACATACACATATTATTCTGGTTCTGTTTGGCCCATCTTCTTACTTTCTTTCTTCCTCATTAGCTCTTATGGTGCATTCTCTTAAATCTTTTTGTACATGTTCTCGTTCTGAGACACTGAACAATCAAACCTACTGAAGCAAGTGCAATCAAATGCCTCTTCTCTTTTCATACTCAGTGGCTTTAATTCATACTTTTCATTGTATTTGAATTTTTATTTTATTTTACTTTAATTTTGAATTGATAATATGAGAGAATTTCATTGTGATGATACCATACATGTGCATAGAATACCTTAAACAAATTAACCCTCCATTATATTTCCATTCCGTACTGCCCCCCTGTTTCAAATGGTGTCTGGTGGGTTTCATAGACTGTATTCATATGTATATATGTAAAGTATTTCCATACTCTTCACCCCTCAGTATCCTTTTCTCCCCACTTCCACTATGTCCTCCCTAGACAGTCTCCTATTGACATTCACGTCCTACTATTATTATCATCATCTTCTTCATCATCATCATCATTTTAGGTCTAGGTGCCTAATTTATATGATAATCTAAACATTCTTTTAATCTTGGAAGTAAAAGTATCATCACGATGGCGATTTCAATCCAAGAGGAAGTTTGAATGTCATCATTCAGTACACTATTATTTTGTCTTTCTCTGAACTTTCCCTAAGATATACTGGGAAATATTCTTTACCAAATAATCCCTCTTGGTTGTGATTCAGAAAATAATATGAAGATCATCCAAATAGCATTTTTCACCTTATAATAAGTGGAAAGCAAATGTCTTAAACATTATTGTGTCTCTAAAAATCATATCTTTGAAAGATCGTGCTAATTATTTTAAATATGATACATAAACAATTTTCACTCTAATGCAAAGTTGCCACAAATATTTTGAGATAATATAGTACTAATTTTATGTTCCATAAGTAATCTTTTCCCTATATTTTACTGTAAATATTGTGGAATTAATATTTTAACAAAATACTTAATTTCCAACAAAATTTCTTAGGATACTCAGAAAGGGAATCACTGAGTAAAAGAATACTCATGATTAAAGAATACTCATGATTAAAGAATACTCATGATTCCCCTCCCTGTCTTGCACATGCTAGGCAAGAAGTCTACTCCTGAGCTACAACCCCAGGTAGGTATGATGGTTTTAAGATACTTGTTCTTTCTCTAATATTTAGATTAGATCATCATAAACCAAGTCCAAACCTCTGGAAGCTGTCATCGTTGGAGAAAGGTCCATGGAGAGGCCAATCAGCCATGTGGATTGAACACGTCACCTTTAAGCATCACCTTTCAAAGATGCTGAATGAACCAAGGGGGCCATTTCTACTGGAGTCTCCCCTCACCTCCCCTAGGACTCTTCACAACTGAGGAGGAAAGACTGGCGGCATTCTTGCATCTGGAGGGGAAGAATGAGCCCTGTAAAGAATGTGCCATGTGTTGTGTGAGCCACACTGAATAAAATATTAAAACTATTGAACAATTTGTTTGGATTGTAATCCATAAACTCTGGATAAGGATTTAAATTTAATGGGGAAAAATAAAATTCTTCAGTATTGTGGGATGTGTAATCTGAGAATAATGAAATCTAAAGTCTTATTGGATTTAATGCATTTCCTAAGTGGTTGCAATTCAAGTATTATTACATTTGCTGTAGATTTAAAAATATTTGAATACATGACTATAAATAACTGTAAACATGCATTGCATGCATACCACAAGATACTTATGAATTAATGCAATGCAAATAACAAATAATTGTATCAATCTGTGTTTTTTTTAACCACGTCTTTGTCAAAGTAATGAATTACTTAGTTAAGGACTTTGCACTTTGATAACAACTGTCCAGAAGTGGAAGTACACAAGGGGGTGAGGGGGAGAGGGAGGGGGCGGAGTGGGTGGTAAGGGAGGGGGTGGGGGCAGGGGGGAGAAATGACCCAAGCCTTGTATGCACATATGAATAATAATAAAAAAAACCACAAAACAATTGGAGAAAACCACAAAGAAATACCAAATTTTGCAGTACAGCAAAAATGGAAACTGGGTAAGAGACTGAAAAAAAAAATCTTATCAGGAGGAAAAGTCAGTAAGAAAACAGGATTTCATAAAAGGAATACAAATAGGTAAAGAAACTGTCAAAATATCCCTATTTGCAGATGATATGATCCTATACCTTAAAGACCCAAAAAATTCTACTCAAAAGCTCCTAGACACCATCAATAGCTATAGCAAGGTAACAGGATATAAAATCAACATAGAAAAATCATTAGCATTTCTATGCACTAATAATGAACAAACTGAGAAAGAATACATGAAAACAATTCCATTTACAATAGCCTCAAAAAAATCAAATATCTAGGTGTAAACCTAACAAAGGTTGTGAACGACATCTACAAGGAAAACTATAAACTTCTGAAAAAAGAGATTGAGGAAGACTATAGAAATTGGAGAGATCTCCCATGCTTATGGATTGGTAGACTCAACATAGTAAAAATGTCTATACTCCCAAAAGTAATCTACATGTTTAATGCAATTCCCATCAAAATTCCAATGACATTCATTAAAGAGATTGAAAAATCTACCATTAAATTTATTTGAAAACACAAGAGGCTATGAATAGCCAAGGCAATACTCAGTCAAAAGAACAATGCTGGAGGTATCACGATACCCGACTCAAACTATATTACAAAGCAATAAAAAATAAATAAATAAAATAAACAGACACCATTGATGCTGATCCCATCAGTTTTGTACATGGTACATTCTAATGATGAATAGTAAAGAAATAAAATGCAGTCAGTATTCTGTTATAGACATTTTAAATATCATGTACTACACAATGTGATTTAATCATTCTACAAGTTGGTTAGTAATACAAGCATAATATTTCTTTGTATTTTGCCTTCTGTAGCCATTATAGCATTCTTCACAGATTTCATGTGATTGTAACTTCCATTTACCCCCATTCATGTAGAACATATGTTGAGAATTAGAAGTTCATATGAATTTAGATATAGCTGTTCAGAAGAATAAATCTGATGTATGACAAACAAAAATGATTAAGAAACACAACAGTCAAGTATGTTTGGTGAACCTTGTGCTTGCTAAATTCAGTTAAAAGATGCTTTGATTGTTAAAAATACATTTTATAAAACGGTTGTGGTAACTGTGGTAGCCAGCAAGTTATAAAATATCACCAGGCTGATTCTAGCCAATCTTTCTTTTCTAAACTTATAAGCTTTACAAGTTTATGCATGATGTATATTTTAAGATTCCAAAAAAGCACGTGGGAGAACTAAAAGTGAAAGAGACTAGACCACTAACACTTGAGTGCACAGGCTATTCACATGGCTCTCCCTCCCTACTGAAGTGGAGTCCACTGAGTGCAGGAACTTTTCTTCATGGTATATCACCAAAAACTGTTTATTATTGTTTACTGAGGCCAGATTGGACAGAAAGAAGGTGAACTCAGTTACACACCCTCTACTCCAGACAATGCTGAATGTCCTACAAAAGTCCATGTATTAAAGGCTTTTTCCCCATGGTGGTGCTGTTGGAAGGTGACAGAACCTTCAGGATGTAGAGTCTAATGGGAGGTCTTTGGTACATTGTGGGCATGTCCTTGAAGGAAATTGTGATTGTGAGACCTTGGCCCCTTCCTGTCTACCTTTTTCTTGGCTTGGTGGTGCACACTGTTTGCCCTGCCACATTCTCACTACTATTACCAATTACCATAGAAATCCAAAGTGATATATACACCTGATCATGTACCAGGCCCTCCAGAATCATAAACCAAAATAACCCTTTTTAACTTTATAATTTAGTCAATTCAGATATTTCATTACAGTCTACATCTGACTTTGTAGATGATCATGATTTTTTATGTATAAGTTTATTTTTGGATCTAACTTCCACATATGAGAGAAAACATGTGACCTATATATTTCTGAGCCTTTTTTACTTCACTTAACATGATGTCCTCCAAATGGATCCATTTACCTTCAAACAACATGTTATTATTCCTTATGGCTGAGTAATATTCCATTGTGTCTATATACCAAATTTTCATTATCCATTCATCAGTTGTAGGGCCCTTGGGTTGTTTCCAAAGCTTGCTACTGTGAATAGTGCTAAGATGAACATTGGTATACAGGTGTCTCTATTGTATCCTGTCTTACATTCATACCAGTAGTGGTATCACTGGATCATATGGCAGTTCTACCCCTAGTTTTTTGAGGAATCTCCATACTGCTTTCCATAGTGGTTGTATTAATTTCCATTCCCACCAGCAGTGTATAAGGTTCCTGTTTTGTCACATCCTCACCAGCATTTGTTGTTGTTATTGCCCTTGATTCTGGTCATTCTAACTGGGGTGAGATGAAATCTAAGTGTTGTTCTGATTTGCATCTCTTTTATCATAAGGAAAGTTTAACACTTCTTTATGTATTTATTCTCCATTTGTACCTCTTCCTCTGAGAATTCCCTGTTTAATTCATGTGCTCACTTCTTCATTGAGGTGTTGATTCTTTAGGGGCTGAGTTTTTTGAGTTCCCTATAGATTTTGGATATCAGTCCTTTATCAGATGAGTAACTGGCAAATATTTTCTCCCATTCTGTGAACTGTCTATTGAGTCTGGCAACTGTCTCCTTTGCTGTGCAGAAGTTCGTTAGTTTGATGTAGTCCCATTTGTTCATTCTTTCTCTTAGATGCTGAGCCTTTTGAGTTCTGTTTAGGAAGTCTTTCCCTATACCTATCGGATCCAGTGTATTTTCTATTGCTTCCTGAAGTTGTTTCAAAGTTTCAGGCTTTATATTAAGGTCTTTGATCCACATTGAGTTGATTTTGGTGCAGGGTGAAAAGTGAGATCTAATTTCAGTATTCTACATGTGGATATCCAGTTTTTCCAGCAGCATTTGTTGAAGGGGCTGTCTTTTCTCCATCATGTGTTTTGGGCTCCTTTGTTGAAGGTCAGTTGGCTGAAAATGCATGGTTTTCTGTCTAGTGTTCTATTCTGATCCATTGATCTTCCTATCTGTGTTTCTGCCAATATAATTCTGTTTTTATTATTATGTCTCTATAGTATAATTTGAAGTCAGGTATTGTGATGCCTCCAGCATTGGACTTTTTGCTCAGAATTGCTTTGGTTATTTGAAGTCTTTTGTGGTTCCATATGTATTTCAAGATTGTGTTTTCTATTGATGTGCAGAATGTCATTGGAATTTGGAATTACTTTATAAAATTCAGAAAAGTGGCAAAGGTAAGGAGAATGACAGAGCATCAGTAATATCTCATAACATAAGACATGAAGGTAGGGAATATAATGATGTGTTTTGAAAGCTGTTGAAAAATGGTATGGGAGGTAAAGGGGTAAGGGAGAGTAATGGAAAGGGTTGAATGGACCAAAGTAAAGTATACCCACAGTGGTCATATATTGAGACACCCCTCTGAACATCAACTTAAATGTTAATTACGAAAAACAAGACTGTAAAACAGGTATAGTCTGTGTGTGGTCAGTATTAGTGATGGGGGGAGGGTGAATAAAGGAGACTAAATATAATTATATGGTAGATGGACTTCATATACCTATATGAAACAGAACTAAGAAACCTCTTGCAATTGCTTTAAGTGAGACAAGGAAGGGGGTAAGGGGAAGAGATGATGGGTGCAATGTACAATATAATTCTAATTGGATTTTCACTATGAATTCCGCCCCCCCATGTAATGAATATATCCTAGTAAAAATTGATAAAAAAAGAAAATTAAGTTTAAAAAAAGGTATTTCATTATAGTGATGTGAAACTGACCAATTCAGGGAAGCATAACAGTATAGAGAATAAAGCAATGCTTAAAAGTTCTAAATAGTTAAATCAATCTCATTTTCACAATTTTAGGACAAAAACTATTAAATAAAATCAGAATATCTACCAGACCAGATAATTCTTTTTCTTTTTTCCTGTTATTATTCATACGTGCATACAAGGCTTGGGTCATTTCTTCCCCCTGCCCCCACACCCTCCCTTACCACCCACTCCGCCCCCTCACTCTCCCCCGACACCCTCAATACCCAGCAGAAACTATTTTGCCCTTATTTCTAATTTTGTTGTAGAGAGAGTATAAGCAATAATAGGAAGGAACAAGGGTTTTTGCTGGTTGAGATAAGGATAGCTATACAGTGCATTGACTCACATTGATTTCCTGTGTGTGTGTGTTACCTTCTAGGTTAATTCTTTTTGATCTAACCTTTTCTCTAGTTCCTGGTCCCCTTTTCCTATTGGCCTCAGTTGCTTTTAAGGTATCTGCTTTAGTTTCTCTGCATTAAGGGCAACAAATGCTAGCTAATTGTTTAGGTGTCTTACCTATCCTCACCCCTCCCTTGTGTGCTCTCGCTTTTATCATGTGCTCAGAGTCCAATCCCATTGTTGTGTTTGCCCTTGATCTAATGTCCACATATGAGGGAGAACATAAGATTTTTGGTCTTTTGGGCCAGGCTAACCTCACTCAGAATGATGTTCTCCAATTCCATCCACTTACCAGCAAATGATAACATTTCATTCTTCTTCATGGCTGCACAAAATTCCATTGTGTATAGATACCACATTTTCTTAATCCATTCATCAGTGGTGGGGCATCTTGGCTGTTTCCATAACTTGGCTATTGTGTATAGCTTTTTAAGTAGCCTCCAATTTTTTTTCCAGAGTGGTTGTACTAGTTTACATTCCTACCAACAGTGTAAGAGGGTTCCTTTTTCCCCGCATCCTCACCAACACCTGTTGTTGGTGGTGTTGCTGATGATGGCTATTCTAACAGGGGTGAGGTGGAATCTTAGTGTGGTTTTAACTTGCATTTCCTTTATTGCTAGGGATGGTGAGCATTTTTTCATGTGTTTTTTGGCCATTTGAATTTCTTCTTTTGAGAAAGTTCTGTTTAGTTCACTTGCCCATTTCTTTATTGGTTCATTAGTTTTGGGAGAATTTAGTTTTTTAAGTTCCCTATATATTCTGGTTATCAGTCCTTTGTCTGATGTATAGTTGGCAAATATTTTCTCCCACTCTGTGGGTGTTCTCTTCAGTTTAGAGACCATTTCTTTTGATGAACAGAAGCTTTTTAGTTTTATGAGGTCCCATTTATCTATGCTATCTCTTAGTTGCTGTGCTGCTGGGGTTTCATTGAGAAAATTCTTGTCTATACCTATTAATTCCACAGTATTTCCTACTCTTTCCTGTATAAACTTTAGAGTTTGTCAGACCAGATAATTCTTGAGATGAAACTTATACTTTTAATTTTTACCCACAATCTTAAGACCTTAACTTCATCTCTAAAGTTATTTCCATTTCACCAAAGATATGATTTCACTGCTCGGTTTAAACATTGAAAGGGAAATAACTCTACTTACTCCCTCACCTTAGACATTTTAATTCTAAATTTTAAGGGCCCTGATAACCACAAATTGTCCAATCTGCTGCAAATTGTTGTTATAATGCAGGCTAAAAATAACCTTTTGCTATATCATGTAGTGCCAACACTGGACATGAATTAAGGGACTGTCTGCTTTAACCTTCTCCAAGTCTCTCCAACTATTCTTAAAGAGAAATCTTCTCAAGAAGTCTTTATGTCACTAAGTTTATAGATGCCCTCACTGTAAGTAACTCTAATGAGGATGGAGTGAATTAATTGAAAGAGAGAATTCACATGACACTGGGGCTTAGTTTCATGGTAAGCACAAGAGGAAGTGGTTTGGGACAGAGAAAAGTTATTTCATAGCTTAAAATGATATCTCTAATCCTGCCATTACTCAATAGCTTCTTTTGTTAGTTAACAGTGCAAATGTGACCTGGGTCATGATTACTCCAAAATCTGTTTAAACCCATTGACTCCAAGTAAGGTAGTTTAACCTATCAAGGAATTATAAAAATTACAAATGATAACTGGATTTTCCCCAAAGTGTAACTTCTTCTAAGCCACTGATCCTCTACTTAAGACATTGACAGTACAAGTGGAATGATAAAACACACACACACACACACACACATATCTACACATACATCTATACACTTGCTACACTAACACTCTCTCAGGTTCTCAGAGTTGGGATGGGAGGGGATAGGGGCATCTGTAACTGAAGATTCAATCACACCATTTTCTCAGAGTCTATCAGCTTAAGAGGAGAAGGAAAGGCAGATGTAGTCAAGGAGACACAATGTGGGAAGGAGGAGCTGTACGTGTGTTTGGGTGGCTCTGCTCCACAAGTCAGCATTTCATTAGGTGCTCACTTTAATGACAATTTTTATTTCCTTTCACTTAGTTTTATTTTATTTATGTCAACTGGGAAGAACATTATATTAAAATAAATCTAACAACTTAAACTATGCCTTCCATATTGTTATATTGAGTTTTTTAAAAAGATGTAAATGTCATTATTCCTCAAAAAACTTGATAAAAATGTGTGAGAAAAATATAAAATATATTTCATTATATTAAGTGTTAGAGCTTTTTCAGATTCCTTACTCACTTGTTAAGTTTGACTCGAACTTAATTCTAAGTGACTATGGTTAATGCCTTAATTAATGCATTACTCACCAGAAGGTATTTAAAAGTATTATGAATAAACAAAAATTAAATGTCAACAAATATACAAGTCATAAATTATCAAATATCTCATCAAACAGTTGACGTTTATAGCTAACAAGAGGATGAGTATCGAGGATGTCTGGTCATGCCTATATTTTCCTGCTTTATGTTTCAGGATATTCTATTTCTTTTGCAGTAATTATAATTATTTAAGTAGTACTATTTAGGGCTATTCTTTAGAGGTAAAATTAGGCTGGCTGATTACCCTTTAGGAAATATTTGTGGGCTAAACACCTAAAATTATTTTTTCTAGATAGCTTTTATCCTTCTCTGTGTGTGTGCTTTCTTTATTGTCCTGCATTATTCTCACTCCAGGTTCACTTTCAGAATGGAATCCACTAGGAATAGTTGATTATGAATTAAATAAATACCAATTGATTTCTGTTCAAGTGCCTCAGATGTATGTGAAAAGTGACACATATTTTTAATGAAGATAGACAGTAGACAGTGTATCCAAAAGTAAATATTAGATAATTCTCAAACTGAGAGGAAAAAAATTTAAAGCCAGATAATTTTCTCATGGGAGCTATGGGTAAGAAAAAGGCAGCTTGTTTTCATTTTTTGGAAAAACATTGTGAAGAGTGGGTTACAAGAGAGCCTTGCACTCCATGCAATATGTATTAGCAGATCATATCTCTTCCCATCCTCTGCTACTGTCACCATTCAGAGCAGTTTGTTTATGGGAGGCCTCATTAATGGTTCTTTACAGCTGACCCCTGCTGTACAGGGTATTACCACTCCACAGGTTTCTATCACACAATTTTCTGGGTATGTCAAAAGCATATGTCAGAGCAGAAAGGGCAGAGATAAACCTTGGGGATTCTAAAGAGTGACACCTGGCTGGAATTCAATTTGTCAGGAAATGTAAAGCTGTGTTACAATGCACCAAGAAGCCTGGGTGAGCTCAAAATGGTTCATTTGCTGGAGTTTAAAATTAACTCCAAGGACCCTCTATGACAGTCTTTATACTCTGTACAAACATAATGCTGAAATATTTAAACCCAGTCCACATCATGTTTTGATTCGAGACAATGAATATGCTTAATTAAACTGGCAATGAAAATGTAAATATTTCAGTTAGTGTCACATTAATTTTAAAGCCCTGGGAATTAAACTGTACATTTCTAATGTTTCATGATGATGAAATTCAAGCTGTTATTGTTGTGTTTATAAAGGAGTCCATTGATAGGCAGCATATTCATATGAAACAATGGGTGCACATCTAATTCCACAGCAGGGAATGTATTCAATGGTTCAATATTGCATACACTGATAATAATAGATTTTAACAAAAAAATCAATATGATGTAATATTGGATTCTAAAATCTAAGGTCATGAGAAAAAGAGAAGGTATCACATGCAAGTGATATTGCTAATTATAGTCATATTTTATGTAGCAACCTGTAAGCAAATTATTTTGATACTAAAATGACATTTTGATTAAATTGAAACTAGTCCTTTCAGGAGAAAAGTTAACAGTAAGCAAAACAAAACAAAACAAAAGCCAAATAAAGACCCTTATTTTCTAAAGTGTGTACATTTTTTTTTGGCGGTCATGAGGCGCTCTACCAGCCCTATTTTTGTGAAGGGGTTTTTGAGATAGGGTCTCATGAACTGCTTGCTCAGGCTGGCTTCAAACTGCCATCCTCCTGATCTCTGCCTCCTGTGTAGGACTACAGGCATGAGCCACCAGTGACTGGCTGTTTGTTTGTTCTTATAATGGTACTGGGGTTTGGATTCAGGGCCATGACTCCAGTCCATTTTCTTTTATGTATTGCTTGTATAAAGTCTCTTGTTTTTGTGTCTGGAGTGGTCTGAACTGCTAAGCTCCTATTTAAGCTTCCTGTGTGCGCCACCACGCCCAGTAATGTGGCTCTTTAAGAAATAATGTGAAATCATTTATTTTTATTCTTAAATGTTTTTACATTAAGAACATATAGCAGAAACTCTACCCTATTAATATTTTTGAACTGTACAAAGCAGTATTATTAGCTAGAGTTCCCATGCTGTACAGAAAAGCTTTAGCAGTTACTCATCTCACACAACTGTAAGTTTATACCCAATGAAGACAGTTCTCCATTGCCCTTCCGCTAGCTCTGGTGACCACTCCCACCCTGCTTCTATGACTTAAAGTATTTTAGAAACTTCACATATGTGAAATCATGCAATATTTGTCTGTGACTGGCTCATTTCACTTAGCAAAATTTCCTCAAGTTTCATCCATATTGTCTCATATTTTGAAGGATTTCCTTCATCAGTAAGGCTGAATGTTTTCCATCATATTTTACTTATCCATGTGTTCTTCAATGGGCATGTATAGTTTCTACCTCTTAGCTGTTATAAATAGCGATCTAGGGAAATATGAGACTAATACTATCTTCAAGACACTAAAGCCAGTTCTTATAGATAAATTCCCAGAAATGGAATTTCTATATCATATGGTTGTTTGTAAATTTTGTGAAGCAACCACCCTATTTTTTCATAGTGGTTACATATTTTACATTCTCATCATCAGCATACAAAAGTTTCAAATTCTGTACATCTCATCAACATTATCTTTTGCCTTCTTTTGGTAACAGCCATTCTGACAGGCCTGAGGTGATGGCTCATTGTGGTTTTGATTTGTGTCTCCATGATGATTAGTGACATTAGCACCTGTTGGTCACTGCACATCTTCTCCTGAGAAATGTTTATTTAAAAAAATCAGATTATTGGGTTTTTTTAATATTGAGCTACACATATAAAAAGTATAGAATCACAAAACAACCTAATTTTTCAATCCTAGAGGAAGTGAAGATAGTAAAATAGTGCAGAAATGAACCAGATGGGGAAAGAAAGTAGCAGAAAAATAACTAAACGAAGAGCTGCTTTGGAGAAAATGCAAACAAAATTTTAAAATATTTTTAGCAAGATTAAGAAAGAAAGAAAAATCAAACAAATAAAATGAAAAATATGAAAAGAGGATACATTACAACTTAATCCACAGAAATAAAAAGGATCAAAAGATACTATATCAGTAATATACCAAACAATGAGCTATTTAGAAGAAATGGGATAATTCCTAAAAATACTCAATCTACCAAGATTGACTCATAATGAAATAGAAAATCTGAATAAATCAAGAAAGAGTAATGAGATTGAGTCAATAACAATTGTAATAATTAATAAGTCCCAAGGGAAAAAAACCAGGAACAGATGGTTTCCCTGGTACATTATATGGGATATTTACAGAAGAATTAATGTCAATCCTTCTCAAAATGTTGTACAAGTTTTTGAAGATCATAAACTTTTCAAAACTTATTTTATGAGATATCATTAACTGATGCCAAAGTCAGAAAAATATATTAAAAGCAAAGAAAACCATAGACCAATATCCTTTATGAAGATAGATGAAAATATCCTCAGCAACAACAAAAACACAGGAAAATAAACTGATAGAAGGATCACACACCAAGTGGAATTCAACACTTGCCTTCCTTAATGCAAGGATGACTGAATACATGAAAAAAATGTGATGTGCTTTAGCAGAATAAATGATAACAAACAAATAAAATAAAAATAAATAATAACAATGATAAATATAAATAAATGACATAATAACCTCAATAGATGTAAGAAAAGCATCTGAAAATACTTGGTAAATTCCATTCTTTTTTGGTAGCACCGGGGTTTGAACTGAGGGCTTTGCATTTGCAAGGCAGGTGCTCTCCCGCTTAAGCTATGTCTACAGTCCTTTCTTCCTTTGGATACTTTGGAAATAGTGCATTACTTTTTTGCATAAGCCTGCCTGGGCTGTGGTCCTCCTATTTTTTCATTTTTTGCCATCACTAGGGCATGTGCACACCACCATAACCAGTTTTTTTTTGTTTTTGCTTTTTTTTTTTTTAATATTGAGATTAGGTCTCCCAAACTTTTCTTTACCTGAGCTGTTCTGCAGTCTTTCCAATTGCAGAGTCCCACAACAGGTGTGATGAAAGGCATGAGCCACCACACCCAGCTGTCGCTTGAGGTGGGCCTCTTGTCAGCTTTGCATCTGGGCTGACCTGAAACTGTGATCTCAGCATCCCAAGTGGCTAGGATCAACAGTGCCTGGGTCAACAATATTTTGTAACAAAAACTCTCAACAAACTAGATGCAGAAAAAATTTGCTTTTACACGATAAAAGAAAACTCATAGCTCACATCATACTGAATGGTGAGGATCTGAAAAACTCCAAAGATTGGAGTAACACAAGGATGCTCACTCTTTTTTTTTCCTTTGGTGGTACTGCAGCCTGAACTCAGGGCCTCGCACTTGCTGGGCAAGCACTCTGGCACGCTACCAGTTGAGCCACTCTCCCAACCCCAAGGACGCTCACTTTTGCTTTTGCATTCATCATGGAACTGGAAGTCCTTAGCATAGGAATTACGCAAACAAACAAACAAAAAAGACAGAGAGAAAAAAGGCAGCTGAATGCTAATGTCTAACACCTGCAATCCTAGCTACAAAGGAGGCTGAGACTGGGAGGTTGGCAGTTCTAGGCCATCCCAGGCAAATAGTTCCCAAGACTCCATCTCCCAATACTGCATCTCCAAAGTAATCAGAGAAAAATGGACTTGAGGTGTGCTTTGTAAGCAGGGATCCCAGAGTTCAAACTCTAGTCCCACCAAAATATAAAATAAAAAGAAAAAAGGCACACAAATCCAAAACGAAGTATAATTATCCTTGTTCACAGATGATATGATATAGTACGTAAAACTCTAATCAGTCTGCAAAATTAGATGTTTAAAGTAACGATCAAGTTTAATTAATTTAGAATATAAAATTCAACATATAAAATCAGTTGTGTTTACATATATAGTTGACAGCATACTGAACTACCAAAAAAAGAACGTAAAAAGACAAATTTACAGTAATATCAAAAGAATAGAATGCTTAGGAATATGCTTAACCAACAAATTATGATTCATATACTTAAAAGTACATAAAGTTAATGAGGCAATTAAGACATTAATGAATGTAAACACATCTTGTGGTCATTGATATCTTAATATTGTAAAAGTTACCATAACTAAAAACAATCTGTAGAGTCAATAACAATCTGTAGAGTCAATGTCATTTACTTCAAAAACACAATGGCATTTGATTTTATGAAAAGAAAGAAATCTTAAAATTCATATACAAGCACAAGATGCCCATGATAGCAAAAGCAGTTTTGAACACAAGTATTACAGCTCTTAATTTCAAAATGTATTACAAAGCTATAGTACTAAAACAACATGGTACTGGTTTAAAGATAGCCAAATAGGCCAGTAGAAAAGAGAACAGAACCAGGAATAAACCCTGAATTTATGATGAACTGATTAACAAGTAACAATGTAGAAAATGGAAAAATAATCTCTCTAACAATATTGAGAAAACTGCATATCCACATGAAAACGAGTGAAATTCAAGCCATTTATCATGACATGCACAAACCGACTCAGAATGAACTAAAGAACCAAACATAACTCCAGAATCTACAAAACTCCTAGAAACAAACATAGGGGAAAGATATGATTTTATTCTTAGTAATGATTCATGGACATAATACCCCAAACACAGACTATTAAAGAATAACTGCACACATAGAATGACATCAAACTTCTTAGCTTTAAGCTTCCAAAGAAATAGAAAGCCTAGCTTTAAGTTTTCTATAGAATGAAAGGTAACTTATGACGTGGGAAGGAGTATCTCATTCCTTATAAGGAGCTAACGAGCTAATGTTCAAAACATATAAGAAGTCCTACACCTCAAGAGGAAAAAAACCCCACAAAACTTATTTTATGTAAAACCATTTCATGTTTTCTTGATCTAATGTTGACAACACTTTGTGCAACAATTTGGAATAAAGTCAAAATATGAAAACTAGATACCTTTTACTCCAATATTATTAAATCAATGATGTTAAAATTCTAAAAACATCCAAAATTCAAAGTTTGTCTGTCTTTGGTTGAATTTTAAATACAGTCTCAACTATTGGGAAAATCAGTTGAGTTTAAAAATATTTAAATGAAATGTTTTTTCGAATGAGACAGAGTGCATCTGTAGCATTTAGATTTATTAATTTTCTTTTATATTTCCTACCCTATCCTGTAAGCAACTTCACAAAATAAGATTATCCTGTGTATATCATTTCACGTTCACATATTTTCTTTAATCATGTCTCAAAAAAAGATGGAATTGAATTTGAATAAAAATAACTTTTGGGCATCATTTAATAATACTTCAAAGTAGGTCGCCTCTAATATGGTCCCCCAGGATCCCAGCCTCCTTGGTCCCTCCCCCTCAATTTGACCCAGACTTTTTAGCTTGGTAGAATGAAGCATTTCTAAGATTAGCTTATTAAAAGAGACAGGCTATTGCCTTGGGTGCTACTCTTACTCAACCGGTCAGAAGGAAGGCAGCTTCCATGTTTTAACCTGTGCTAAGAATTGAGGCAGCTCTCCCACAAACAGCTAGTGAGGAACTGAATTTACTCAGTATCAAAATGAGGCTGCTTCTCCAGCCTGTGCTATGATGACTGCCTCTAAGAGACCTGAAGTCTCACTTGTATCCTTTACCATTGATGTGAAATAATATATGCTTATTGTTTTAAGCCACTGAATTTAAAGATGATTTCTTAGTTAGCAACAGATATCTAATACAACCATTACATGATATTTGATAGAATCATTGTGCCTTTTTCTCTTATGGAAATTTATAAAATATAAGGAATCTTTTTTTCAATCAGGGTGATATACATAATTTAAAAATTAAACTTAGAGAAAAGTTTAGCTCCTACCATCTTTTTTTCAACAAATCAAAGCAAAATCTTTGATTTGTTGAAAAAAGCTTTGATTTGTTGAAAAAAAAAGAAAAAATATATATGACTAAAGAGAAAATTAATAATAACTCACACATGAAGTTTGATATTAGCTGATTACTCGATATCTACATGTAACTTACAGGTGAGGGGGTGAGATTCTAACCAGAGCTGTTTTGTCTTTTGCCATTTTGGGTAAGGAGTTTGTTGATACCTTAGTTAGAAGGGATTGTTAAGAAATGACAACACTGCAAATAAGTCTGTTGCTGTTTTACATGAATAAAGGATTTTTCTTATTCAATTACTGCTCAATGTAATTGCATAAATTCTAATGCACACACTTGCACACACATGCACACACACACATTAAACCGATTGCATTAACATGAACAGACAAGAAAAATGCTGCTGTATGTTATGGTCAGAATGTTTGGACTCCTCAAACTTAATTCACTGAAATTTATCCCAATCTGACTTATACTTGTGAAAATTCATGGAGATTGGGCATTTGGGAAGTAATTGGTCATGGAGGTAGAGCCCTTTGGAGTAGGATCACTGCCCTGATAAGGAGAGGTCAGAGAGAAGCTCCCTCTCGTTCCATCACGTGAGGAAGCAATGAAAAGTCAGGAGTTTCCAAAGCAGAAGAGGCCTTCTCTCGAGCACGACCATGCTGAATACTGACCTGGAACTCTTGCTCCAGACCTGTACCAAATGAACTTGTTTATTTATAAGTCATCTGGTTTATAGTAATTTGTTGTAGTGGACCACAATAAATAAGACACTTTGAAATTCTTTGCAAAAGGGATATGATTCTCTTTTTTGTTGTTGGTGTTTAAAACTAGAAAATATATTTCCAGTTACTGTAGCTAAGGTTAAAACAATTTGTCTTACTTATAGAGGAATTTGACTTTCTCTATTTAATCACTGATTTATGTAGGCTGCATTCCATAAAATTTCATAAAATGAATATAAGACAGCATAATTAATAATGCTTATTGAAATGTATTCATATAATAATAAAAAAGATCAAGCAATCAGAAAGACATACCTAGAGGTGTCTGCACAAAACAATAGAGCCTACAAACAGAGTAAAAACTGATAGAACAACAGAAAGAAAAAAAAGCAGACACACAAATATAATTAGCAATGCCAACACCTCAGGAAATGACAGAATTTCTAAGCAGATCATAAAAACAGATACAGAAGGAATGAGTTATACAAGCAGTTACTACAAGCTATTTGACACAACCAAAACCAAAAACCTTTTCTCAAATGCCCATGGCAGAGGTTCCAAGGGAGATCATATCATGGACCACGCAGCAAACCCCAGCCAACTAAAATAACTGAGATGACAGAGTACGTGTTCTGGCAATGATGAAATGGAAATAGAAATCAACAATAAAGTACTAAGAGGAAAACCTCCAAACATATGACAATAAAAAGTACACTTCTAAATAATTCTTCACTCCAAGGAAAAATATCAAGATAAATTGAAAGAGTTGATTATGAACAAAAATACAACATATTAAACTGTGTGTGGCACATCTAGCATAGTACTAAGAGGATAATTTATGGTATTAAATGCTAAATTAGAAATAAGGAAAGCTCTAAAATCAATAACCGATATTCTATTCTCGGGGGCAAAAAGAAGTACAAAATAAACACAAAGCAAGCTGAAGAAAGGAAATAACATGGATGAAAATCAATAGAGCTGAATAGAGGAAAACAGTAAAAGTCAATGAAACTAAAGCTGGTTATTCTAAAAAAAAAAAAAGGAAAGAAAGTAATGAAATTTAAAATCCTCATGAATTTACACACAGATAAAAAGAGTGAAGACTCACATTATAAATACTAAAAGTAGATCCAGGAATGTCCATTGCGACTCAGTAGAGATAGTGAGGGATACTGTGAGAAATCTTATTCTTATAAACTACGCAATTTTGAGGGAACAGTTCTAGAATCACACACTGCAAAAACTCAGTAAGATGAGACATATTCTGAGTAGGTCCAAAACTACTAATGAAATCAAATTTTTCTAAGTCAAAAATTCTTCTCCAAAAGAAATTTCTAGGCAAGATGACATTTCACCGAATCATTCAATTAAATAATTAACATGATATTATAACAAAAAAGAGAAATATTTGCAACTCATATGGCTGGGTAATACTACCTTAATATCAAAATTAGGTAGCTAATAAAGAAAATTGTAGACCTGTATGTGGCCCTGAATTGCATGATGTCTGAGGTACCTTCTGAGAATTTCATTGTTACATGATTTTCTCATTATGAACAACATGAGTGTGCTTAAATAAACCTACAGAGTGTAACCTGCTTCACACTTAGCCATGGTATAACCTGCTGATCCCAGGCTACAGCACTGCGCAGCATGGGACTGTACTGAATATCATAAGCTATTACAGCACAGTGTTAGTATTTCTCCATCAACACAAAATGTTACAGCAAAAATTCCAGGTGATAGGAAATTTTAGGCCTCATTGTAATCATATGGAATGAGTTTACACATTCAGCCCATTGTTATGGCCATTATGTAGACATGACAGCATCTAATGAACATAGTTGCAAAAAATCCCAACAGAAAATTTAGTATTGAATATATGAAAAAAAATCCCTTGCCAAAACCAAATGTGATTTACTCCAAGGGTGAAGTTAAAAATTAACTGAAATCTACCACATCAACTTTTTAATTAAGAAGAAAAAATTGTATAATCACATCAACTGATAGAGAAGAAAGCATTTGGCCAAATCTAACACCTGTATTTGGCAGAAACTCATGTGCAACAAAGGATAGAAAGGCCCTTCTTGTCGTGGATCAGATTGTTTTCCACCAGAATTTATGTGTTCATGTCCAAACACTCAGTAACCCAGAAGGTGACTGTACCTGGAGACTGCATCTTTAAAAAGCTAATGAATTTAAACTATAAAATGTTTATAAAATGCATGGAAGAAATTTCTTTGAAACTTAGTGGTCAGTATCAAGTTCTTAGTCTTGTTACAAATGTACAACCCGTAAAAGGAAAAGTTTGATAAAGTAGACTTTAGTAAAATTTTAAAAATTTCTCTGCAAAAGGGGACCAGGAACTAGAGAAAAGGTTAGATCAAAAAGAATTAACCTAGAAGGTAATACCCACACACAGGAAATCAATGTAAGTCAACTCCCTGTATAGCTATCCTTATCTCAACCAGCAAAAACCCTTGTTCCTTCCTATTATTGCTTATACTCTCTCTACAACAAAATTAGAAATAAGGGCAAAATAGTTTCTGCTGGGTATTGAGGGGGTGGGGAGCAAAGGGAGGGGTGGAGTGGGTGGTAAGGGAGGGGGTGGAGGCAGGGGGGAGAAATGACCCAAGCCTTGTATGCACATATGAATAATAAAAGAAACAAAAAAGATCTTGTGCAGAGTATAATAAAAGCTATAGAGAGAAAAGAATACTTGGGAACCACATACACAATATATAAAATATATCTAGCAGATGAAAAGGCCTCCCTACTCAAGAACAACAAAAAATAATCAAGTGGTATAATGAGAAAATGGGTGAAAGACAAAACAGATGTATCAATGAAGTGGGTCTTAGATAAGAACATAAAATATGTTCAATATTTTTACCTATTAGGAGAATGCAAATGAAAACCACAGTCATATTTACACCATTTATAATGAATAAAATTGCTAACAGAAAGAACCTGATATGGCATCAAAGGGAGGACCCTGATTCCTCATGCATTGCTAGGTGGAACATAGCAGATAGCTATCTAGAAAAACAATTATGGCCCAAATCTTGAAACAAGTAAACTGCCTTCAATGGATGAATAGCTAACTATGCTGTGGTCCATCCATACTGTAGGATACTATCCAGTCTCAAAAAAAAGAACATTTGAATGGGTCTTAACTGAAATATGCTAGTTGGAAAAATATCAAAAATCTAGTTATGGTTGTGTTCATGTAGCAATAGTAACACAATTATAGATGAGAAAAGCATTAGTGGTTGTCAAGTGTGAGGGAGCGACAGAAGGAGAGAGGTAACTGTCACTACATAAAATGGCAGCATAAGAAATTCTTGAGATAGAACTGCTCTTTGTATCAACTATGCTCATGATTAACCAAATCTAAGACAAAATTTCACAGAATTGTTATGAGTAGTTTGTAAATGGGGCTGGGATGTAGCTCAGTGGGAGAGCACTTGCCTAGCATATCTGAGTCTTTAGGTTTGATCCCTAACACATCCCTTCCTTCCTTCCTTCCTTCCTTCCTTCCTTCCTTCCTTCCTTCCTTCCTTCCTTCCTTCTTTCCTTCCTTCCTTCCTTCCTTCTTTCTTCTCTCTCTCTCTCTCCCTCTCATTCTCTTACAAACACACATGAGTTCCCCTTTCTCACATCCTCACCAGCATTTATTCATTGTCTTCTTAATGACATCCATACTAACTGGGGTGAGATGACATCTCGTCATGGTTTAAACTTGGATTTTACTGATAATTAAGTGACATATGTACATAAAGCAGTATTATCCTGTCAAAAAGAGAATGAAATCCTGTCATTTGAAATAAGATGGATGGAAACCGTAAAATAAGACACAGGGAGAAAGACAAATGCTGTACATTGCATTCATGTGTGGAAGCCAAAAAACTGATCTTATAGAAGAGAGAAATGTGAATTTAGATAACTGGTACAAAAATACAGATAGACAGGCTGAAAAAGTCTAGCGTGCTATAGCATGGAGGGATAACTCTAATCCACAGCTACTTATGATGGATTTCAAAATAACTGGAGGGGTCCAAAGGTTCCTAAATTATAAACACAGTAAACGTTTGAGATGGAAATGCTGATTACCTTGGTTTGGTTATTATACCTGGTACACATGCATCAAACCATATTACTGAATCCCATAAAAATGCACAAATCCTGTGTGTCAATTCCAGCTTTCATAGAACTAAACACAGGCATGCATTTACTGAGCACACAGATGAGTGTATGTAAAACCAGTGAAATCTGAGTAAGCACAGCAACTCTATTGATTCTTATGTGGTCGTGGCATTACACTGGATTTATGCAAGATATCACACTGGGGAAAATCAGTTGATGTTTGTATGGAATTTGTCCAACTTATTTCTTAAAACTACATGACGACCTAACATCTCAGAATAACAAGCCAAAAAGTATCCTTAAAAAAAATCAGGACTTGTGATGATAACAGCTGCATAGCTTGGGCCAGGCTCAATCCTGACCTCCAAAATAAATTTTTTTATTGTTTTGAGAGTTCCATGACACAGGCAAATACTATTAACCTGTATTTCACAAACAAGCATATTGGCATTTTGAAAGGTAATGAAATTTGCCTAAAACAGTATTGTTATCTGTAAGGAAAGAGAGATTTAAAGTCATGTTAGAGCAGAGCTTGAGCTCTTAGCTAGAACCATTTCCTTTTCAAAAAAAGCAAGTTTACTACCTCATATGTTTTTTTATATTTATACTTGGCATAATGGTTACCACCAAACCTATAAATATTTATGAACAAATGAATTCAGTCATTAAACCTTCAAATTTTATTCTCAAATATAACAATGGTGTAAAATGAATAATGGTGTAAAAGAAAGAACAAATTCTCTGTTCTTTCCAGTCATATAATAGAGAGAACCAAATGAAAATTTCAGCTTTAATTTCATTATTGCCTGACTAGAGAAATAAATGCTTCATATATCGTTTAAATTCTCTCTCTTAAATATCAGATGTCTCATGCAAGTTTTTGGCATCACAGTTAATTTGTGATTGACATTTTTAATGAGTGTCTGAAATGCCAATATTTTGTGTTGTTGATGAAACGATCCATATGTTTTACATTTCAGACACTCAGGCAGCTGAATTGACATTCTGTTGTGAAATGTTAAGTTCCTAATACGGCTCCATATCCAGGGAGCAGGCTATCTTATTTCCATAAGGAACTTAGAATATGCTCAGAATCTTATTCCAGCTTTCATTGGGAGACGCGGGGTTTTGAAGCACCTAGAATGAGTAAGGGCAAATGTGGCAAGTGGATTAAACTTTATTAAGAATGGTGAATTGCATGTAGAAGAATTAATATCATTTGATAATTGGGAGGACTGAGTCAGTGATTTCTCCTGGGAGAGTTAAGGAGCAGTCCCTGGCCCTTGATCTGGACTTGGTGCGAGAGTGTGGGCTGTATAGCACTGAACCTCAACTTTGGACTCCTACAGGAAGTCGTTAGGAAGTTGTGTTTCCTGTACACACTAAGTACGCATAAAGCAATTGAAGAAAAACATTAAATGCACCGTAAATGAGCACATTTAATTTTTTTGCTCAATTGCTGTGCTTATTTGAACTACATTCCAACAAACTTCAAATCTACACATTGTCTTTACTCATTTCTAAATTTTGTTGGAAAGAAATGCCTGACAATACTTCACATTTCTTTCATATCCGTTTTCAGAATCACTTAAAAATATTATAACCTCATTCAATTCCTAGAAATGTCTATTTTGTACTTTCAGACACATTGAGCAGAAAAGAGAAAAATAAAATAATTTTTATGAGATATCTGCCACAACTGAGAGCACAAGAAACCACCTATGCATTTAATTCCATCCAGAATTTCTTAATTGTGCATTTTTTTCTCCTTCAAAATAACAGAAAATTCATGTTTTCCCCTTTCTCATAACATTCAATTTGAAAGCCAGGATAATTTGCACATGATTTAACTCTAGGACACATTAGATAAAGCCACAAGTAAAAATGACATGTTTTTTTTGTTTGTTTGTTTTGTTATTTTAGAAACACCATTTTCAATTTCAAAAATCTTTCATAGGAAACTACTTTCAGTGAGGTAAGAAATTAGTGTTAATTGTTATTCATCAAAATTGAAACATTTTTAAATTTCTCATAGCTTGTATTTTTATAATTTACATTTGAAAGACTCATAGATGTGACCCGTGTAATAGCCCAAAGCAGATTGTAAAATAAAATAGATAAAACATTGTCTCTTTTTTAGAAATTCTCTCTTCTCAGGTGCTCACTAGGTCTTTCTGTCTTGAAAATGGACCAGAAAAAAGTCATTAATACCCATTACAGGCATTGATTTCCATATTTCACTGTATAATGTGCTTTCTCCTACATAATTTTGTTTTTCTATATAAAGATGGAAATATCTTGGAAAACAATGCTTTGCTTTCTGCAACTTACAGACATTTAAAGGGTTTCATTCATTTCTTCATTCATTCATTCATTTAAATAAAATTTGCTGAAGCTTAGTGCAGTGGCTCAGGCCTATAATCTCAGTTATGTGGGAGGCTATAGGTCTGAGGATTTCAGTCTGAGGACATCCTGTATAAAAATGCAAGACCCTATCTGAAAAATAACTAAAGCAAAAAGGGCTGAGGTCATGGGCCAAGTGGTAGAGCACTTGCCTAGCAAGAGGGAGGCCCTGAGTTCAAACTCCAGAAGCACCAATAAATAATAAATAAAAATGAATAAACTATTCTGAGCTACAGAATGAGAACGTAACAGTAGCATTTGATGGCTTTCTTCTTGATCTGTCATGGCTCATAGCTATGGCCAATTTTGTTTTCTTCATTGGTCATGGGAAGCCCAATGGAAGACTTCTACCCTCAAGTTTCACTTTGGAAAGCTCCTCTAACTCTGCTGATAGTAATTCAAGAAGATGACCTTGAGAACTTGGGATGTACCTGAGTGGTGCAGTGCTCACCTAGCATGTATGTGTGAGGCTCTGCGAAAAAAACCAACCAAATAAATAACTGATAAGATTGAGATGCTTCCTGTAGTTTAAGTTAGAAGCTTCTTTGCTCTAGTTCTCACTGCCTCTCTCTCTCTCTCTCTCTCTCTCTCTCTCTCTCTCTCTCTCCCTCCCTCCCCTTCCATCTACTGCTCTCTCTTCCTCCCTCTCTACCCACTTTCTACTTTATTAACCTAACATACAGGGTCAATCATTTTAATCTTATGTTCAAAAAAATCTCAAAAATTTTCTACCTCTGATTCCTCTATCATCTTGTCTTGCATGTATTCTTGTCTTCCAACTTATTTCTATTTCCTTTCTAAAATAGTGCTTCATATTGCTACTAAATTTTTTAAACTAAAACACACATATTTCTATGATTTTTGTTATCTACAACATGGAGTTCAAAATAATGGTTAAGAGAAATTTAACAACCTGTCAAAAGTGACTTTTTCCAGGCTTATTCCTGTCTTTTCAAGATCTCTAGCACAAGGCACTAACCATACCACATCAGCCTACAGGAAACACTCCTCTAAATACATTGTAAAAATTCATGCTTTTAAGAAATCAGTCAGGAGAGCTACTCTTCATAGGCCTGTTCTACCTTCTGCAGCCCTCTAACTCTGCATACTACCTATTCTCCATTTTTATATAGTGAATTAGACACATGTTATTATAATTCAACTTATTATTGTATTTAATTTATAATGTAACTTATTCAAAGAGTGTTTACTTATATTGAGGTTATAACTTTTTTGAAGGTGTATGTTTTGTCTTACTTCTAATAGCACCTACCACATTCTCCATACTGGGAGAAAGAGAAAGACAGAGAAGAGGCAGAGATAGGAAGAGGAGAGAAAGAGTGAGAGAGAGAGAGAGAGAGAATAAAATTTTAAATTAATGAAATGCTATTTATAAGGTCTGAGATGGTTCTATTAATGAAATAATTCCCACAAAATGACTTTTTGCATGATATGTTTTTCCTTGTGTGATTCATTTATCTAAGCATCTGCTGCCTATGATTGAATATGTGATGTGTATTTACAACTTACATGGAATTAACTGTTTATTATGAGTTTGTATATAGTTTCCTAAAATAATGAAAAAGAAATTGAAAGGAAACTTAGAAAACATTAACTCACTTGCCCAGCACCTTTACTATAAGTCACAGTATTTTATTGTTAATCAAATATTCAAATAACTTTTTCTTTTAAATTTCAAAATTTGTTCGTAATGATTATTAAAATATCTATTGATTTATCAATCTATTTATCTATCCAGTATATCTACCTACCATTACTTTAAGCTTATAAGCAAAGAGTTTCACTGTTAACATATTTATTTAAACATGCTGCTGTTTCAAAATGGTTGGAAGCACATTCAATATAACATCTTGCAAGCTGCATTCGACCCTAGAGATATATTCTATCCTAATAACATCAACTGTTTTTTTCAGAGCAAATTTTTAATGAGTACAAAGCTTTCCTAACTTTGGATTTATTCAACCATTTCTTCTTATAAAATATTCAGGTTGTTCGCATCTTTTACCTCTATAATTTAAAAGACGTAATTTTTTCTTTCCATTCTCTGTAGGAATGGTTTTGAATAGTTGTTCATAGAAGTTTTATGTAGGTTGAATATTTTTTCTAAATAGCCACAACAGTAAGTATTAATATAAGTATTAATAACCAAGCAACATATTTTTTTGGTTGTACTGGAATTATTTTTATTGCTTCACATTCAATTTTGCCCTTGTTAACACACAATTTAATATTTGCAATGTTTTTAATGTAATATTTTGAAGAATTTCCTGTATATTATTTTGTAAATTTTATATTGGGTAAATTTTTCTTTTATTTGTAAAAACTTTTTTCCCCACTATAGATGTTAAAGATTTGAATGATCAATATGGTTCATGTATCTTTATCTCATATGATATCCATTTAAATTTAATTTAGTTTTCCTTTTGGCATAAGTCTTACGAAGCCTAAAGTAAGTTTCGTCACATTCTTTGTAACTTTTCCCCTTAGTCTCCTTTTTTTAGAAAAGTCTTTCTTTTCAACTAGAGTTGAACTGAAATAAATTTGGCCCAAATCAACCTTCATATTTGAATAATAATTTTGACCCGAAGTGACCTTTGCTTATAGTGAATTACAACTAACTGATGTGCAAGTACATTACAATCTACCAGAGTCTGAGTATTCTCTTGTAACCAGGCAACTGATCTTCAGCCAATCATGGCATCCAGCTCGTTAGCCAATCCCAGTCTAAAGTCTGCCCAATTTGCCCCATAAATTAAACAGAAAACAGCATCAATCAGGTAATATCTGCATGCCATTTTCTTTCTGGTTAAACAAAAATTTCACCACATTATAAGGGTGGGTGGCATTCCCAACCACTTTCAGTTTGGAGTGCTGCCTTTTTGGAAACTTTTCTCACTGAAGGAAGCTCCTTAAATTTAACAGTTTTTCTTTTAACGGTGTTGGCCTAGTTACAAAGAACTAAAGTATAGTTTCCTGTGAGTCCAGGACGCCTCATCAGCCCAGTGCTCTCTGGAGGCTGTGACTAGGTCGGTCCCTCTCTTCTCCTTTTCTTCTCCTCTCCCCCTTTCTTCTCCCCTCTCTCTGCCTCTCTGATTCTGGCTGCATTTGGTTTGAGCTCTCTAAATTTATTTCAGCAACCATTTTTCTTCTTGTCTTCATTTTTTTCTTCTTCTTATTTTATTGAATTGATTTCATTAAGAGGTCCTGGATGAATTTGATCAGCGGGAATAAGAAGTGAGTTCAGTGTTGAGTTGGTTTCTACAATAACGTGAATTGGATCTAGTTAAGGGTCCCAGGTAGGTAGTTTTGATCTCTTTGGCCTTTGAAAACTGGGTTTTGTGCTGTGAGAGGGCACATAACTTTGGGATTTGTGGAGATTGATGAAAACTTGACTGAGTCCAGGGTGGGATTGAATTTGATAGCTAAGTGAACTGCATTCTGTTAAGAGGCCTCAGTCTGGCTGAGTCAGACTGAATCTCAACTGAGTTCAGAGATGAATTGTATTTAACGATTAACTGGATCTAGCTGAAGGAATTGGAATACTTCAGATATGGGCTCATCACAATCTAAGGACTTGTGCTAGATTGGTATTTTGGAATTGTAAGAAGCAAACATATACTTTTGGGTAACCTAGCTAATAACAGCTAAGAAAACCAGAGGCCACTAACAAGACATTTTAATTTGGACAGAAGCTTTCATTTTTGAGACAGATTAAAATACAAGGATTAAAAGCTGAAAAAAAAAACAGTAGAAATGTATCTTAATTGGTATGTGAAGTCATCTAAAAGACTGACTTCATGCAGATATCTTCCTTAAAAGTTTCTTCACAAAAAAGCAAATGAAAATCTTAAGCAATGAACTAAGGACATGACTGTAATTGAATTAATCCTTTTTTTCTTTGTATGTATTCTTACCTTAGTTCTTAGAGTTTATTAACTGTTTGCACAATTATCTTTTTTTTTCCCAAAAAAGAGTTAGAGAATAATTGTTTCAAACTAATTTTGAGAATTTTTTTAAAAAATGTTGATCAGTTTGTTGTACAATCTTGCATCAAGAAGAAGGAGGAGGAGAAGGAGGAGTGCGAAGAAGTAGAATCAGTTTTAGATTGCAGCATTTATTTAAAAACCTTTTGGAACATTCTGAGCTAAACATGCAATAGTAAGTACTTCCTGAAGGGACTGCAATTAAGCTCAGTAACTAAGGCAGTGCCTAATTGGCAAAGATAACTGAATCAGTTGGATTTCTGTGGCTGTAAGACATTATGGCTGGCTTTAGTGGCAATGAGGTTCACAAATACTGGACAAACATAGGTGGATTCTTTATGGAATACTTACTGGGAGGCCTATGCCCTTAATTAAAAAGACTCATATCTCCCAGTCTTTTAAATTCTGTTATGACTAGGTAATTGTAAGGCTTTGGTATATTTTTCCATAATAGTTCCATAAATTAAAATAAGTTTCTGTGATCTACTGACTGGAGAAATCAAACATTTCCTGATTTCAAACCTAGAGAACAGATCATCTTCCCAGTGTGATATCACAGAAAGTCTGTCTTAGAGCCTCATTGAAAATGATCCTGGTGATTCCTTCTCATCTCTTACACTGCACCAGAGTTTCAGACTCTCAAACCTTGGATTCATATCTTCTCACACTCAGACGGACTTCTCAGCTTCTGAGCACATACCCCTTTAGAAGACTGTGGATTAAGCTAGCCCAAGAAATTCTTCTCAGAAACATGTGGTAGGGTGAGATGTGGCCAGCTGTTCCAAGACCACAGATGCAGACTTTTCTGCCTGCATAAAGGCACCATTTTCCCTCCTCCCTGATTTCTTGTCATGTTACACTTCCTGTTCCCTCAGAGAATACATGGGACCATAATCTGTGGATGACATTAGCCAAGTCTTATGCATTGGTGAGAAACCAGCCATTATTACTGGATTTGCAGATCAATGCTAAATATTCAGAAAACTGTTCCCTGAGTGCCAATATCTCCTGTGTTTCCATTGAGAGACTTCTGGAAACCCTGAAGGAAGGGTGGAATATTATCCTTGATATTTAAACATGACTACATTTAGTCTCCTACATCCCTTAAGAAGTATAATGTGACCTGTACATTTGGTAGACTAACTGCTACTAGATTCAGAAAGCATAACCATGAGGTACATTGGGTTTCCAAACAGCATACATTCAAGATGTGGAAAATATCTATATGAGTACACATGAGTGCATATGTATCGTCACTGAATTAAATTGAGTGTGATCATATAAATGTAGTTTTGTAGCTTAGCAACATCATATAGTTTATCTTCAACATATTTCCTTTTGTACTTTGTTCAAGAGCTTTGTAGATTTATGGGTAAGCATAGAAAACTGACCCCTGCTCAGATGCAACCAGGTGGCCTTTCTTTCCAGTGCTCAGTGGCCTGTAGTTTGTGGAGGATTTGCCTATTTTTACTGGTTTGGATCTTGCTATTTGTCCTTACTCCCTCTGGCTTTCTGAACAGCTTTCCCTGAAGGTTCTAAGACTAATTCCCTTTATTACAGGTCAAAAACTCAATTACTAAAATTAGTACCCATGTTGAAGATGAGGATAAATTAATTTCCACTGAGGAAAGGTTCCAGCTAAGCTCTTGGAGAATTCATCCTTGGAAATAATGGAGTACTTGTTACATGGGATCTAAACTAATCTGTAAATTTGGGAAAATTCTGAGTTTTCCAGCTAATCAGATCTTTCATGGATTTGAACTGGTGGAAGCCTCACTGCAACAAATGGATGGGAATGTCTGCGATCAGCAATTATGCTTCATGGGCATTATACACCTCTTGCTTTCCTTCTTATGCAGGTTGGAAACTTGTGCATAATGGTGATCAAAACTGAATGATGTATTTGTCTTTAAAATGATTTTGTTAATACCGACAGATTAATTTTGAAAGGCAGCAGGTACTACTGTTAATCCAGACACTGTCATCAAACACATTAAGGAAATATTTCAAGGTGCAGGAACATGCAATGTGTTTATGGGGACAGCTAGGATTGGTTTATAGGCATGCTAAATGGGAGATGGTAAGCCTAGCAAGAACTCCTAGTCCTTACTTATCTTTCAGTGAGTGATTATAGCACTATGACTTGTGTTACCACAAGTAACTCTCTAGGTCTGACCACACTGTGGCATATCACGGACTTCTATAATCATTCTCCAAACAAGGACTGTGTCCATAGAACTCAGATGTTGGTGGGTTCCTCTAGTGTTTGTATCTTGACTGATTTTATTTTGATTAATTTTGTTGGTGTAGTCTTCTGTAAAAGGATGTATTTCAGTCATTTTTTTAACATCATTTTGTGCTTTATTCAAAGTTTAAGAACCCATATGCAGCTATCCTTACACATTGAATGGTCTTGTTATAATTAAAATAACAAACACATAAAACACAAGAATCAGCTAATGAATTTGATATTTTGAAATTATAAATAGTCACCTGAATCAAGCAGATTAACTGTTATGATTGTAGAGGGTGGTACCTCTCACTGGCTATACCCATGATATGGGTCAATGTCACGGTTGAGATGATGACTGAAAGAAGAGTTGTTGAACTGAAATAAACTTGGACCAATCAGTGGCCTCTGTATATAGTGAGCTACAGTCAAACTTGGTGGGCAAGCAGGTCGTCACCTTAAGAGTTTAAGACCATACCCTTGTAACTACGCAACCGTGCCTCAGCTTGTCATAATATCCAACTCCCTCAGTCAATCTCAGGCTAAAGGCAACCAGAAGCCCAAATAAGGCAACTAGCAAAATATAACAATCAAGTAATCTCTTTATTCATTTTCTGTCTTTCTAGTTATAAAATTAGCTCAACACATTGTAAAGGTGGGAGGCATTCTGAATAATCTTTGCTCTGGGATGCTGCCTGGTTCTAGATCCTCGTTCTTCAATTTGACTATGTTGATTTAACTAGTCTGAGATTTCCTTTCAGGACAATGAAATCATTTCCATTTCAAAATGATTCCCTTAAATGTTAATTTAGTTATACTTAGTATCTGTTGGTGTTTCAAAATACATTTCTATTAAGAAATTTTCTTTTCAAACTCTAGTTCTTAAAAGAGGTATAAATATATTAGACTTAATCACTTAGAGTTGCAGGGTCTTATTTCTATTCATTGGTTTATATAATTAGGTTTTAGTGCTTTATTTGATTTTTCTTTTTCATTATTCTTTAATATTTTTAAAATTTATTTTTCCTTCTAGTTATTTAGGAGAAACAAAACATATTTTTATTAGCACTGATTTTTTGAGCTCACTTTTTAACCACATTTGTTAATTTTGGAATAATTTTAGAATAAAGGAGAACACTACAGTTCTCATACCTCCTAATCTAATTTTTCTTATTGTTAGCATTTTTACCATAGCTAAAAAATAAAATTGGTGTGTTATTATTAACTCTAGATTTTACTTGTGTTTCATTAATTCTTTAACTAATGTGCTTCTATTTCAGGAGCCCATTCAGGACACCATATTGGTTTTAGTTGTTGAGTTTCCCTCGTTGTCTCTGGTTTATAAATTTCTTGTTATCATGGGCTTGACACATATGAGAGTCTAGGTTAGGCACTTTATAAAATGTACCTCAACTTGGGTTTGTTGATATATTTTTTTGGAGGCCAAGGATATGATGTTTAAGGAGAACACCAAAATGATGAAGTACACCTACTTTCACCCCTATCAGCAGTGCATGGATTATCACTAATCATGTTAACCCTGATCACTTTATTAAAGCAGCATTTGCCATATTTCTCCACTCTAAAGATACATATTTTTACCTCAATTCCCCACTATACTCTTTGGAAGCATGTATAAGTGCATCCCACCATCAAGGGGACATAGATGGAAATTAACATCTTCCTATTAAACAGGGATAGATCAATACAAATTATTCATAATTCTTCTTTTCCATACTATTTAATTAACAACTTTTTAAAATCAATTTAGAATTGATATTTATTTTATACTTTGAGTCCTGTGGTGATTTTTAAGTATAAAATGTAACTAATTTACTTCTCCTCTTACTAATTTCCAGTCTCAGATATAAATTGTTTTGGAAACTTATTTTAATGATTTTCCACCTTTCTTTTTGATCTCAGTAAAAGGAAACCCCATTTTACCAGTTTCTCAAGTAAAACTTGAATTACTTTTTAACTTTTGACGTTCATCTCTTTCTTACCCTAATATCCAATCAACCATCACCATTCTTTTGATAATTTTTCTTAAGTATACACAGAATCCAAATACCTCTTCATTTCTTCAAGCAAACTCCCAGGGCTAAATCACAAATAAATTTTTTTTGCATTATAAAAACAACGCATGAACTACTTCCCTCTCCATACCCTTGATTCAATAGTTAATTTGCTAAATGATAGTAAAAATAATTCTTAAGTAGCGTAACATCACTTTTTAAATCAGGAACTTCATATGGCTTTTTTCTCATTCATATTAAAATCCAAAACCTAATAGTGACATAAACCAGATAGTGTCATTTTGTTGTTGTTGTTCAAAAGGCCAGAAATAAATAGCTTCAGCTCTGTCAGCAATAAGCAGTAGGTATAGCAAGCAGCTACTGTCCTGGGGTGCATGTCCCCATGTATACTATGAGTAAATGAATAGCAGGTAGTTTGTCAATTCCCGGCCTAAGTTATCTGATGCTTTTGTTGACCCTAGCTCCCTTCCTTCACTCCACTGATTTCCTTGAAACCAGTGAAGATTTCTCTAACCTCAGGTCCTTTGCACTTCCTGTCCCTTCTTCCTGGGATGATCATGGTCCAGATAACTGCAAGTCTCACTCTATTACTTCCATCCATTCTGGGGTCTCCTTGACTCAGAGGCCTTTCTCACTGCCCTTACCTTTTATTCCCTTATCTTTCTTCATGGTATTAATCACAACCTGATATATATTTTATTTTGACTCCATCCTCCTCAGTAAAAGCAACTTTGGTAACAGCATGCTTTTTTGTGTTTTGTTCACTGTTGAATCTGTAGCACTGGGTAAGCCAGCATTATATCATTGCATAAATGCCTGAATGCACAATATTACATATGCTGTGACAATATAGTTAATATACACTGCAAATTAGAAATCCAGTCATGGTTTCCATTATTCTTTTCTATCAACCACTACTCCTTTTACTAAAGCTTCCAAGTTATTTGTACATCTGGTTATTTTTTTGAGCAGCACTGAGGTTTGAACTCAGGGCCTCCCACTTGCTAGGCAGATGCTCTTACGGCTTGAGGTATTCCTCCAGCCATGTTGTTTAACTGCTTATTAATTTAAATCCATTTTTAACTGATAAATGAAACTATAAGTACATATTTTGCTGTGGGTTCCAAGTATGTCATTAAATTACTTTTTTTCCCAGTAACTAAATTTATGAAAATATCATTGTTTAGATGTAAAACTTTGAATCACAATCTGTTTTATTCAAAATTCTGTGGAAATGAATTCACTATTTTTGTCACAGGCAACTCTCATATATTCTCATTTGGCATTGAGTTGTTGTTTTGTTGTGGTTGTTTTTATATTGATGCATGGATAGCTATAGCATTTTGTTGCTACTCTTGAGGAGCAGTCACTTTATTAAGACCTGGGCTCTCTTCATCAATGGGATGCACCGTGGAGGCTTTGAGAGGGAAGGGCTGGGGGCCAGGCTGGGCGGTTTGACTGTGTGAATCTAGGCTCTAACTTTCCTCTTGCATTTCAATTCTGCCTCTGTGAAATGCTGATAACAGAACTTCTGTAATAGAGTTCAACAGGGTTAATAAGTTGTGAACAATAAATGAGTTTATAGACATAAACAGTATGGACGTTAATAATTATTATTAGCTTAATGTCAGTTATCATCATCGTCATCATCAATTTAACCTCATATATTATGGGGAATGCCTTCTTTGCAATTTTTCTTTTTCAACATTCTTGCTCTTACTTCTTCAATATTGCTTACTTTCACGTCCCATCCTAAGCCTTCTTTCATTTCTTTTAAAAATATTTACCTTTTTGTCATTTTTATATTTGTCATTTATTTTTAATTAGTGAGAACTTTTGAAACGTCTTTTACTTTTTTGCTGATGTATTGTGTGTGTGCTTGTATGTTTGTGTGTGTGTGTGTGTGATAACTCAACTCATACAATGCTGTATGTAATTTTAAAATCAGAAATTCTCTTTCACATTCAGCAAAATCAAATTGACAAATATTCATTGAGCCCTTTCTATGTGTTGCAAACTATCCCAGAGTCCACAATTCTTTCCCAATCTCAGATTCTTCTCTCTTTATGCCTTTTAACTTTATTTTCCTATGTAAAATACAGTCTTGATTTTGTCTAAGAATAAAATCTGTACAGCTTGGCATGATGACCCACATCTATAATTCCAGCTACTTAGGAGGTAAAGATCAGGAGAATCAAAGTTTGAGGCCAGTCTGAGCAAAACGTTAGGAAGATCCCATCTCAGCAAACAGTCCAGGCATGACTGCACTCACCAGTGCTATACGGAAGGCATTGGAAGGATGAATACTGATCCAGGCGAGAAAGCATGAAATGAAATCTGAAAAATAACTTAAAATCAAAACAGCTGGAGGCAGAGTTCAAATTGTAGAACTCTTGCCTCACAAGTTGAAGAGCTTGACTTCAAAATCCCAGTACTACCAAAAAAAAAAAAATAAAGAAAAAAGAAAAGATCTATATAAAGGAGATTATCACAGAAATTATTTTAGCATTTATATGAGTTAATATTTGTAAGAACAATGAGCATATAATGGATATTTTGGAAGTGCTATAAATTTTAATAAATAAAAAAGCCCTTCATCATCAGAAAATGTTTTACTTATTTACCTCATGTTCTTTCTTTGAATTACCACATTTTCTTCTGACATTATAAAATTTCCCTTTATCTTATTTTTAACAGGAAGAGGAATTGACTTTACTGTTGTGGACTGATATAGGTTCTGTTACATTGTGGGAAACTTCCAACTCTTCCTTGACGTCCCTAGCCAGGAGAACATTTAGATTGCCTGCAGCCAATTTGGTCATTAGAGAGATTTACTAGGAGACAGAATGGAGAGGGACCATAGCAAGAGAAGTTTGTGATTGTGCTGTTGTGGACTCTCCCTGGAGCCAGATGTTCATCAGGAGGCATGGATGAGTGAGCTGAAACCACTGGTGTCAGTTCTCTGTTACTTTGCCTGGCCAGACACTGACTTTAGGCTGCAGCCTAGAATAATGACCAGGACAGCATCATCTCTGCCCAACATGGCCTCTGGCACCTCCTGGGTATTACTGAAGTCTTGCTGGAAAAGCTGCTATGTGCCCTACTCATCCAATACAGGTCTCACCTTTCAAATTATGAGAGTTCTATACACTTACAAGTGATTGGTGGCTTGTCATGTTGGTTCTTTCATTTTTGTGGTTTTACTTATATGTTTCTGGCAGAAATGTCATTATGCATTTATATAAAACACTTTTTCTAGTTTCCAATGCTTTTGTTTTGTTTTTAGTTTTTGAGACATGGTCTTGCTCTGTAGCCCAGGCTGGACTTGAACTGAAGATCCTCAAGTTTAAGCCTCGGAAGTGCTGAGATTACAGCAGTACACCAAGCTGTCCAATGCTGCATCATGACCATTTGATTTTTTGAATATGAAGCTGACTTCTGGTCTGTTTAAGGACACATTCTCACAGCTCACATCACAAGATCAATTCACACTGGTATAAAAATAATATTTTCATGGATTGTTGCTGGTCCTCTCCATGCTCAGAATATAACAAAGAATGGTTTCCTCCTGAAAGTAAAACAAACCATCGAGAAATCATAGGGACCTAAGGCAAAGTTTTCCTAAAAGGTAAACTTAATCAATTTGATTGCATGTATATCTCGGTGGTAGAGCTCTGTATTTGACTCTCAGAACTGCAAAAAAAAAAAAAAAAGTTCTTTGTCTAGTATAAATGAAGGCAAAGCTTGAGGTGCAATATCTCGATTATATATGTTGCAGCCCCCTGTTTGAGAGGGCTTTTCTCTAGCAATTACAAATAGAATGAAGTGTATCCAATTAATTGCCAGACTGACAAGAATGTTTCTTTATGCTCACTGGCAACACTCAGCTAGCTCATTTAGAAAGGACTCAAGCACTCTTGATGACAGCAGGACTCCACTTTCCACTCATCCTGTCACTTCTGTCTATGGGTTCAGAAGTCCTAGATTGCCCACTAAAGTGTGTGTGTGTGTGTACGGTAAAAATATCAAAAAAATGTTATTTCTCATTTTTCTCAACATCTAAAGTGATTTTAAAATTTCTTTCACAATGTGTTATCTACAATCATATAATTCAAAACCAAATTAAGAACTATTTACTTCACAATGGCTTAGTGTGTATGTGAAAGAATTCTGCATGAAAAATGTGAATATACCTGGAAGAGAAAATCAAATAAGGAAGATATTATTAAGTAAAATATTCTGACATGTACTCTCTGCAATTAGGGTACAATGGTTGATAATAAAATAGGAGAAAGATCATATAAGCCATACAAAAACTCCCTAAAGAACAATATTTCATCAAAAACTGCTAAAGATTTACCTTTCTAAATTTGTAAAAAAAAAAAAAAAACACATTTTTTTAAAACAAACAAATGAATTTCTCTGTCTACTGTTTAGCAAAGATGATTATTCAGATAGAAAAATCTTGACATATGGGATAATATGCCTTAATGGTTTATTGACAGGCAGACTGGATTGAACCATCTGCATATTTATTTCTACTTCCGTGGTGGTCCAGCTGCATGTCTCACAACAATTGATGATGACTTCAATTAGATCTGCACCCTTAATGGATATCATCATTTTTCACAATCACCCTCCCATAGTTTTATTCAAAGTAGAAAATAATCAACACATATCATCGATTCAGTAGTTCTCTGTCCCACTTCCCTGGGAAAATGATAAACATTGATAAATGAAAGCACATGTATAGATTTGTACTGATTCAATGTATCTCAGTTTGCCTCCCCAGTGACTTAAGGAACTAGCCTTTCTCCACTCTTTCATATTAAAAACATATCCATCTAATGCATTCTCCATGAAAGAAGTAGGTCATGTGTATTAATGGATCCCTTTCTTTTACCTCCTGATTGATCCCTGCTTTCTTCTGCCTTCTTAATCAGTCTTCCCTTTCATGATATGGAAACACTTACACTTCTCCATGAAGGAAGATGAAAGCTGAGTTACAATTTATTTTTTCCTTAGGGCCCCAGATAATAAAGGTGGCTTCAAAAATGTGAGACATTCTAAGATTTAGCTTAAAGCAAGAAGAGACTTACACCATTCCCACAACAGAAAGGCCTGCAGGCAGGAAAGGTGGACCAATTACAGCATTCCAGTGCAACATTCCAGTCCTTCCCAATGCTCCTTAAGTCAGATGTTAATTATCAGTAGACTGGCTAGAGACTCAGTATTCTTTGTGCATATCAAGACCTACATGGATCTTAATCTGGCTTTTTCAAAATAGCCTTTGTCTGTAAGGGAAGTCTTCTTTTACTTGTCAGGCTGATTAAGCTCTGCTATACAAGAATGGTGAGCTAATTTTATTTTGAAGCCCTTTGATAGCCACGCTAACTAAATTCATGTTCAGAATACATAAACCAGTTAAATATTCTTAAATGAATCCCCCGAGATCATCTTGAGCCATTGGAATTGTTTTTAGCCTGTAGAACCTATGTTATAGTCTTTATAATCATCAGATGATAGACTGGAAATTCCTTTAGTGTCTATGTTTTTTGTTTAAAAAAGAAAAAAACAAATGAAGCTACCTTACACATGTCTCATACTATCACTCGAGCAACAGAGAAAAGAAAAAAGTCATTGGTGGGTATTCTTTGTCAGTCTTCAATTAAGTCCTCCTGTTGTCACAGTGTGTGTATGGATTACCTGCATTACCTTCTTTTGGGTCATGATATCCCCATCAGTGCTTTCTAACACAACACAGAATACTTTCCATGATGTATCTATTTCTTGCCTATCATATGTTCTGTGACAAGAAATTTTTATTGGAATATTTTGAGTTTGAGGTTGGCCCTGTAACTGAAAATTCACAAGCTTTAAAAATAAACAAAACTGGATTTGAGTCCAGGCCCTTGGTCTTACTAGGTGTATAAACAATAATTTGCATGAGTCTCAAAGTTCTTAACTTCAAAAAGCTAATAATGATTCCAGGTGAGCAGGGTTTGCTAAAAGCATTAGAATTTAAGGTATGCAAGGGTGCCTAGGAAAAACTGAATGTGTGTTAGTATGCTTTGCTATTATTATTAGAATTCTCATTGTGATAGCATCTTTAAAATTATCTGATCATTGACCCATTAAGAATTTTACAAAGTCATGGAAATTGACTGTGTCTTGTGGAAATATTTTATATAGTGAGACATAATAAAGAATTAATTCCTCCGGCATATTCTAAGTGTTACAGCTTCAGAGCTTTATTTAGAAATCAGGTTTAACATTATTTCTGCACATTCACGTGTGCTGAAGAGTGTAGTTTCATTGTAAGCAATTGGTATACATGGGTGCGGGTGAGTTATTTCATTTGTGTCTTCCTGCCAAATCATGGAAAATCTACTAAAATAAGTGAAGTGGAGAATGAGCCAATTTTCTGAGAAGCTTTAAGAAGGACACTTGTGATATATAGCAGAAAGTTAAGACTCGAAATAAACAGTAGTATAGCACAATCTCTTACTAAAAGTGACATTTTCAAGTTGGGCTAAATTTCATCAGTTCCCTAAGACACAGACCAGGAAAAGAGTGGGACATAACTCTTTACTATGTCCTAGTTAGAGCTTCCCTCAACTTTTAGCTATGCAATTTCAGTTTTCTCCAAACCTAAAAAGGTTTGGTTTTCTGGTAAAGTAGTGTGAGTATAAAAGTGTGTGAGCAATAGAAAAATATAAAGAATAGTACTGGCAGTTCTGAAAGTTTTTCTGTACCATGAAGAAAGTAGAGACAGCAGATGCTGAGGTCAACAAAACCTGTATCCCTACCTGGAAGGTAATACAGCAAGAGACTTTGACACAATCTAAAGTAAAAAGGCTTTGGTACTTACAGGGGAAAAAGAAAAAAAATCATGTTATGTTTCTACTAAAGGAAGGAAATACCTTATGGTTAGGACCATTTTCCATTAACGGACCTATGCTCAGATTACCATCATATGCAAAAAAAATGCCAGTTACCAAAAGATGCTGTTAATTTTTATAACCCACCAGAAGATTACAGAAACATTCGGTGATTTCCCACAGTAATTGCAATCACTTGTGCTGTGCATAATATTTTTCTGAGAACATCAATTGCTTAAAATTGATAACACTTCTACCCTAGAATTACATAGCCAATTATGTTCCTCTTTCATTTGTCACACCAGATTAGACTTCTAGCCCATCTAGTTAGGCAGATTGCCGCTGCCAGTGACCAACATAAGAAATGTTTCAGTGTGAAGAAAAAGAACAGAATGATACTAGAAGTGAAATAAATGAGCAGGTTTCACATGGGATGATTCTTGCAAATACCATCACACAATCATTTATCTAGCCAATTTACACGTAACATGTGTGTGTGTGTATGTGTGTGTGTGTGTGTAGTATGATAAAAATTCTGTGTGGAAAAATCCCACACATTTGACAAAGGAATCATGTTGAAATTTCTATCACTCTAAATGTCAAAGAGCATTGTCATACTGCTAGTTTATGTATTTATTTGTCATTAGTGTATGCTAATTGAGCAGTGCTATTTCATTGGGATATTTCCATACATGCATACAATGTACTTTGATGGCATCTTCCCCTTCTTCTACGCTTTCTTATTTTTCCTCCCCTTCTACCCACTCCCTTTGCAGCATTCTTATAATTTTTTAATATGGGCTTCATTATGACCGTCTCAAACATAAATACAACGTAGGACATGATTTTAAAGGAAATGCTCTCAACCTTTCCCATGGAAGTTGGAGGTTTGGAATGTATAATTGTTACTATGTTAATGTATTTCCCTTCTATTTCTAATTTCTTCTAAGCTTTTATCACGAAGGGATATTGAATTTTGTCAAATACTTTTTCTATATATTGAGATGATTGTGTGATTTTTGTCCTTGAATCTACTTGCAAGCTTAATTACATAGATTGATTTGTGTACATTGAACCATCTTTGCATCCATGGAATGGAACCAATTTGATCACAGTGTATGATATTTTTGATGAGTTGTTATTTGCAAGTTTATTGAGAATATTTATATCTATGTTCACCAAAAATATCCCTCCAAAGTTTTCAACTTTTGTTGTCTCCTTATCTGGCTTCAGGATTAAGGCAATATTGGCTACTATTGAGTTTGGTAGCATTTCTTCCCTTTTCCTCTTATGGGATGGTTTGAGGGACATTGTTGTAAGTTCCTTAAAGCTCTGTTAAGATTTGACAATGAAATTTTGTGGTCTTGGGCTTGTCTTTGTTGGGCGACTCTTTAATACTGTTTTGATTTCATTACTTGTTATAGATCTGTTTAAGTTTATATCCACTTGGTTCAATTTTGATAAGTCAACAGAATGCCTCTACTTTAAAAGAAAAAGAGTAGAGAACCTTGGTTCCTATGTTGAAAGGTTTAGGGTTAAGGCAGTGCTAAGGTAGTGGTTCATACTGAGTCTTTACCTCTACTCCATTACAACTATTCTAACATCAGTTTTGTCTTCAGGGTTACCCTCCTTTTAGTACTTTAAAGCACCCCTTAGCTGTTATGGGTACTTTGTGATGGGTTAGTTTTCCATGTCAGCTTGACTAGACCAAGGGATGCCTAAAGGCTCAAACATTACTTCTGTGGGTATCTTGGAGGTATTTCTGAAAGAGAGTAACATTTGAGTTGGTGGCCTCAGTCAGGAAGATGGTCCTTTCCAATGTGAGGGGGAATCATTCAGTCCACTGAGGAACTAACTAGAACTAAAGCATGCAAGAAGGTTGAGTATGATTTCTCCTGATTGAGCTGGGATAAAATCTGACTCTTGGGTCTTAGATTTCTCTCTTTCTACCCAACCTCCTGCTTCTTTGTCCCTCTCTTGCCTCTGCTTCTTTGGGGAAACCTTGTTAACATATACATATTTTTGCACTCATTAAGGAGGAAAGAAGTTGTCCTGATGTTCTATCATCAAGGGATGAAAGATGCAAATTTCACTTAACTTGATCATCTTAGAACATGTGTGTTACAAAAAAACTGTGTTGTAAGTTTACCATTTATTTCAGGAGAGTTTTTCAAGACTAGAATTCCCCATCATTCTTACAATATCATTCTTCTGATTCTAGTAGTGGAAAAATATCAATCTTATGTAATTTGGGAAATTGCTAAACTCTTGCATCCATTAGTTAACTCACTCTGAGAGAATAAGAAGTTTTTTTTTTTTCCCCTGTACTTCATTTCTTCTTGTGATGAAAATAAATAATCAGTCTAGTCTGAAGTTTTCTCCCCTATTTGGCTTCAAGCTTGTGTACAGCAAGGGTGAGGTATTTCATTGTATCTTCAGTCTAATTTACAGTGCCAATTCATAGTATCCATTCAATAAGCACTTCACTTTAAAGTAGCATCCTGGCATGGTTTAGACAAAGGTACGTGTATTCATACCATATTTCTGTTCTAACTTCACCAGTCTTTTCTTCTTTTTTCTTAGGCTTCCACTTGCTATGGAAGCATTATGATTTCACAACTTGATCATTGGTCAGTTAAGCTCCTATGAAAGATGCCCACTTGAAGGCTGCCTTCTGCACAGGAAGATGATGTTTTAACTATAAAACTTAAATATTGGAACTTTGACTTTGACTTTAGAATTTTAGCTATGACAGCACAAGTCAGTTGCAAATAGCTACTGTAGCATATTAATAACTTAATTACTTTAGTATCACAAAGTTGGAAGTCTTTTTGATTCATTTCTGTCACAAGGACTAGAGGGAGCAAATATCACTGTTAGACAACCGGAAAAAAACGCTAGATTTTCTGATACTGAGTAAGTGAATGTTGCAGAAAGCTAGAGTTCATAATGAAAGAAAAACAAATCTCCTTGTGCATGGAAGCAACGCCAGGAATCTCTCTATATAGCTATCTTTATCTCAAACTAGCAAAAATGCTATGTCTTATTATCACTTACGTTTTCTCTTCAGCAAAATCAGAGAATAAGAGGGTGCAATAGGTTCTGCCTGGTAGAAGCAAGGGTGGGGGATGGAGTAACAATGCATACAGATGTAAGTAAATGTAAAAATGATAAGATGAAAAGTCAAAACTCCTACATTTATGGCATTTCTTGTCTAATGAATGCTGAATATTCACATAGCTGAATGGCACGCCAAAGAAGACATGTGCGTGTGTGAGTTTATTTATATTTTAGATTTTGCTGTGTTTTTATTCAACAAAGAAAGCACTGGTTTGTGTTCATTGAGAATATTTTGAAAGAGACGACATAAAATAGGATAAAACATAGGAAACAATGTTATGTAAGTGACAAGAGAGTCACTTACTTAAGAATAATCAGACTTCCTATTTATATGTCTAGACATTGAATACAATCAGGTCACTTGTTTTATACAGTGTGTTAACTTTCTATTACTAGGAAAGAATAATTGAGAAAATCAACTTAAAGGGAAGGAAGCTTTATTTGGGCTCATGGTTTGGAAGTGTCGGTTTGAGGTCACTTGGCCTTGTTGCTTATGACCTTAGGGCAGCACAGTACCTCAGAGCAGGGTGCCTGTGGCAGAGGAACTGCTCACCTCCCTGTGGCAGGAAAGCAGAAACACAGAGGCAGACACCATGGCAAAGCCCCCAATGATCTAACTTCCTTCAACAAGGGGGCTGACTACTGAAGGGTACAGAGTCTCAGATTCTGGCAAATAAGCCTTTAGCACATGTGCGTTTAGGGGATGTTTACATCCATACCATAACAAGGAACTTCAAAAGAAAAAGTTGCCAAATGTTGATGGGTAGATAGTGGGGAACAGGAAAGAGTTCAAATATTCTGGGCATATGAGATGATGAAGTTCAGAATTAGTTCCCCTCTAAGGATTCTGCATTGTGGACAGAGGTATTAGTTAAATGTTTTTAACTTTAGCAAGAAAAGAGGATATTGTCCTTTCTAAAAGGACATAGAGGGATGCAGAGCCATGTGGACAAGAGAGTCACAAAATAATTGACAAAGTAAAGGACTGATATCACTGATTCACATAAATCTGCAACATGATACAAAATATTCATAGGCAGAAGCAATGAAGAGTAGAAATATAATCCTCCTACTCTGAAAATTTAGTTCAAAAACGGAAACTAAAGTTTTAGACTATAAATTTTTTCCATGGCCTTGTGAAAACTTAATCATTTCTGACACTATGACCAAAGGTAGTTGGAAAAAATAAAGGAAATAAAATAGAAACATTAGCACACTGCTTCAGTGGTAGCTAGCTGATAATTAATGTTCCACAGTCTCCTTGCTAATCTGAGTGAATACTTTTATCAGCATTCCTGCAACATCAGGTACATCACTACATGGTAGTTTTTCTTTTAATATTAAACACTTTGTCTCTAAGGATTTGAGGATGGGGATCCTTTCTTACTTTTAAATGATTCCTCAATATCTGCTATGGTTTTTTATTACTTAGTAATAGGTAAATGATTATAATAACCATTTTCTTGAATGACTGACTGAGTTAACTAGATTTCTAAAAGTTTGTAATTGAGAGGGGAATCTTAGCTTGCTATTGACTATGTTGTAAATTTATTTAACTACAATTGTAAAACCATAGAAACAATACTTACTTATTTTGCTTTCTTCCAATAAAATGGAAATTCTAATCCTTTTTACACATAGAGAAGAGATATCTCAAGAAAGTAACAAAACTGTTTTGAGTACAAAGGACAGGAAATGTGTACATTGACTCTGTTATCATTCATCTCACAACGGTTATACCATGCCTTCAGAAAGAACAATGACCTTGATGTATACAAATGCATGATGAAGATGACTTTTATGCAAGTAAAACAATTCAATCTTCTTATTTTTTCATCTTCTAGAATAGTAGTTACAATCTATGATCGATAAGCCTGATTTACAAATGAGGCTTGATTAGGACTTATCACCCTCTTGTGTGTCTGTTTTCATGAAGCCACAGCAGAACAGAACAGCTCCAACAAAGACCATACTACCTAAGACCTACAATATTTATCTGCTGTCTTTTAATAATAACTACAATAGCTTTGCAACCTCTGCTAAGAAACGAACTCATCCAAAGTTCTAGTTCTTAGTAAAATTTTAGTATCTTTCACAAAGTTCTTAAATTTTATAATATCTTATAAAGGATATTAAAGAAAAGAATTGAATCATAGTACTGTTCCATGTTATTATCTTCAATTCACAGTTGGTTATTGACCAAGGCATTTGAGTATTACAGAAGTCAAATCTGTTACATGTATAACTATTAGTGCCAAGGCTACTTTGGGGTTCTAGAGATTAAACCCAGGACTTTGCTGATGCTAGGTGAGATTTCTGCCACTTGAGCTGTGCCCCCAGTCTTTTTGTTTCTAGTTTGCTTTTGAGACAGGGTTTGTAACATATGCCCGGAACTCATGATCGTTTTGCCTCCACTTCCCAAGTAGCTGGGGAATAACAGTATGACCTCCTTTCCCCTATTCTCTTCTTTCCATTTTCTCTCTTTGTGTCTCTAGCCTTCACAGAAGGCTCTAAGTATAGGGGTATTCTAAAAATTTAGATGCCAAAATTTGTTAGAGACCTGATGGTTCTTCCTTTAAGAATATCAAATAGTCAATTCTCCTATTTTTTTCCCCATAAAGTAATCAGAAACAGAATCTGTTTGACTTTTCGGTGGAAAATGTCTTTTTTTTATATAATCCAGGCTTTCCCTTTAATGCAAACCAAATTAAGGTTAGATAAAAAAAAAATTCAACATTTATTCTGACACATATGCACCCAAATCTGTATTTCTTCAAGATTGTTATATCAGAAAAAGAAGAGGAAGAGAAAGATGGACAGATTCCTTGCTTCTGGCTGCTTCCTATCACTGTTTTAAAAACAAACACATATTCTTTAAATCTTTAAAGCCATTCATCTGATAGAGGATGAATATCTAGAGAATACAAAGAGTCACGTCTTGAAAGTATCCAATAAAAAATGCGTAATATGAAAAAAGTGCTCAACATCTTTTGATATCAGAAAATGTGATGCAAAACTACATGTGTTTCCATCTCACAGCAGTTAAAACAGCTATTATCAAAATAAATAAGCAATAAATGCTGGTTGGAATATAGGAGGAAAATGAGCCCTTTTAAACTGTTAGTAGGAATGTAGTTAATACAGCCACTATAGAAAATAATATGGAATTTCCTCAAAAAATGTGAAGTCAGCATATAAAAGTGAGACTGAAAACATCCTTGGTAGACATCAACTGATGAATGGATAAGGAATTAAGGTATACATATATATAATACATAATTAAGGTATATAATATATATAATATATGAATGATATATTATTCAGTCATAAAAAGCAAATTTATGTCTTTGTTATGAAAATGATTGGAACTGGACATCATGCTGAGTGAAATACACAGAAAGTATCACATTGGAAGGAGGGTGGGCATGATCAATGCACCGTGCATGCATGTATGAAAATGTCACAGTGAAACCCACTAATTTGCAAAATTAATACTTGTTCACAAAAGCAAAAGAAAATTCTGTACTCTTAAGGAAGTCTTCCATTTACTCACCCAACATTAGAGCTGTTTCTTTCGTTCAAAACAAAGCTAAATTCCTTGAGGTAACCTATTAAATTCAGTCTCTTTTTCCTCCTTTGCTAGTTGCTTTTATTTTCTACCATAGTACCTCTAAGAAACTGCAGAATTCAAAATCACTTATCTTCTTTACCAAATTTTACTGAATATTTTTTCCTTTTGTCTTTCACACGAGTTCCTTCCTGGCAGCATTTGTTTCTTTTTGTCTCTTATTCCTTCTATAATCATAATTCTCCTTTTACTTTTACAAAGCTACAAAGCTACATCCTAAACCACACCACTCTTTTGCATGCAAAAGATACAGATTCAACTGCCCATTGGATCTGTGTACTTGAGGTCTTTCAGATACATCATATTTAATATTTGAACATCTAGACTCACAGTTTTCCAAACCTGCTTGCTCTCCAGTGGTCTCTCTTTGAGTGAGTGATGTTGAGGTCTGCCCTGCCTGTCACAGAACATGTCTCCTCCATTCTGGTACTTCTTCTTATTGCGCCTTTCCAACAATCTCCATTTCTTTTTAAGAGAAAGTCTGTGCTCAGAATTTATAATCCAGTCATGGCTTGATTCCTGCTCCTCTCTTCAACCATGGCTTTTAAGTTCATGGCTTTTTTTCCCCTTCTAAAACCAGGAGAAACCACTGAATTTATTGCAGTGTATTTTCATTGTATCTAAACCTTTAAATATGGTCTTTCCTCTACCTGGAAAATGCATTTCCACTGTGTATGTAAAGCATAGTGCTGCTGTAGGAAGCCATATCTATTGTGTTTTCCATTACATATCTACCCTTAAACATGCATCATGAAGAGACTTGGTATCAAATTTCACACAAATATTGTTTCATTATGGCATTATTGCATTCTATATCATTTGATACCAGGAGTTTTGTAGCTTGTATTGTTCTTAAATCTTTCTTTTTGTTTTTAAAACATTCTGATGAATTTTTTTTTAATCATTTTAATTTTATTGAAGGTACTGGGGTTTGAACTCAAATCCTGCTACTTGCTAGGCAAGTGCTCGGATACTTGAGCCATGCCTTCAGCCCTCTGTATTTTTAGTTCATTTTTCATATAGGATCTCACTTTTTTCCCAGGCTGGCCTCAAACTACTATCCTCCCATCTATGACTCCTGTGAGGCTGGGGTGACAGGTATAGACCACCATGCCTGGCTTATCTGTTGAGATAATGTCTCCATAAGATTTTGTCTGGGCTGGCTTCCTACCATGATCCTCCTTATCTCTACCTTGTGAATAGCAAGGATGGCAGATAGGAATCACCATGCTTAGTCTGATGAAATCATTAATGTGTGCTACGGAGTAATAAAGTACTTTTAAAGAGAGAAAAAAAAACACACTTCATCATAAGGAGGGTATGAATAGCTTGAGGTCTCATGAAAAAGTACAGTCATACTTTTTAATGACTGTCAGTCCAAATCTTGGTGGTCCACACCAGAAAGGCTATATCCTCAGGCAAAGTTATGAGAAGGGCTGTCTTCCATGGGGGTCACCAAACATGTATTGGAAGCAATTTATCATTTTTATTTCATTTTTCTTTCTTGTGAAGATTTTTACCAATGTATTTTCTTTAAATTTTAGCTATATTGATTAGAAACAAAGAAAATATATTGGCATTGTGCTATCTTTCATATTTCTAGCTATAGATTGGTAATACCAATATTGTGAATTTGAAGCTTCACTAATTTGGTTTCCTCTATAATCATTGCTAAAGTAAATGCTTCAAATTTTAACAAAAAGCAGTCCTCACTCACAAAGGTAGTGAACAGCTGTCCAATAGTTTTTGGTCAGGTTGTGATGTTTGAAATTTGCAATGCTGGTCACCTTTATAGTATGTTCTTATTTCTTCCCCACGAAGTTGTAGGTTACAGAAGTTGCTTAGAAACTGTGTAGCTGCTGTTTGACCTTCACATGTATTAATATTATACCTATCTTAGAGAGTAGTCCCAATTTTAGTGTACTAGATTCTGCAACTGTAATCAAAGGAAATAAAAGTTCAAAAAATTAAAATAATTAAAATAATTTCTCAGTTCTATTCAAACCAAAAATATTTCTTCCAGCTTTTGCAAATTATGCCACTGTGGTTCTTTGATTTTACAATTAAATTTTAATGCCTATATGATTATTTCAGCATCACTGTACCCATCGAAGTGACGGATCTTAAAGATATGGTAAATGCATGCAGTATTAGCCTCACCTGCCCCCCTTGATTACTAGAGCAGATGGTAGAGAAAGCTTATCTTGGAAAGTACTGACCTAAGAGGAGCATAATTTATGTAGAAAAATAAAAATGCAAATTAATTTACTTTGTTTCAATCCTGTTGAAAAACTGTTCAAAAAAGAGTTAGAGCAAAGTAGAGATTTGAACATAAAACTTGTGGAGCATTTTTTAAAACATAGGCGAAAGCATGAAATGGAATATAGCTCAGGCTAAGAGAAAATCGATCACAGAAATGAGGATGTGCAATCTACATGTAAACAACTATGGTAATACACACTGGCAATCACACCCGGTCAGCACTGTGGCTGGCGGGGAAGACACCCAGCCAGAAGCAATCGAGTTTAATTAACACTGTTAATTTTACTAACACTGTTAGTATCTAAATAAAGATGACTACTTGTGATGACACTGCAGCTGATGTGAATGGATTTTTAACGTTATACAATGCAGCCAATGACTAGTGATACACATTTTTGTAAAATTCAATTCTGGCTATAAGTATTAAGTATCCTAGGATTGTGCAAACCCAACTGTATTTGTGATGAAAATATAGTTATTCAGTCTGTTGGAACAGCTACAGAATAAGCAACTGACCTACTGGTTTACTGCATAAACTTAATAAAGTTAGCTCATTTCTCAAGGTCGGTATGGCTTTTGATGCATGTGGTAATATATTACTTTCATAGATTGTGTGAATGGCTGAAATTCCTTTTATAGTTCACCTGTAATTAGTTCATATATTTAACAGTGAATTTGGAAGATGCACAGGTTTGTTCTTTTGTTTTTTTAACAAGCATACTTTAAAGGGCTGTATGATTCTATCCTGACGCTCTTTTATAGTTAGCTATTTATAAATGGCAGTATGTTTATAAACGTTGAAGAATATCCTTTTTACCTTATTGGTTACATAAGGGTCTAAAAATACAACATTTCATAGTCTTTTTAATAGTAACAATGCTGTGATAATTAGAAGGTATTTGTGACAGAATATTGCACAGGGCTATGGTATTCATCCATCATGCTCCAGTTCCATGATTTGCACATGAAGTGCACACACGTGCATTAGATATAGATAGATTGATATGCATATACAGATAAACACTGCATCTGTGCAGGAAAAATAACCTCTACTCCTAAGAAAAGTAACATTTCAAATACAGAATACATATCACTATAAAGGCAAAGCTGAGGTACACATTGTTTTTGAAAATAAAAGATGGCATGAATTTGAAAATCTTGAACATATGACCTTCATAAGCTCAAATATGTTTGCAAAGGTGGCATGTATCTGCTAAAAATACCAACATCCATTGGTCCTGTGGTTGTATTTCCTTAAAATAGGAACAATTTAGTTCACAGAAATAAGGGACTATTATTGGACTTATATCCCTGTCCCCATTCTGTCCCAGCATTGATTACAGTAAGGAATTGATTCCAGGCAAGATTCTACCTTATGATTTGTGGAATCATTATAAAAAGTGTAAATAAAAAAAATAATTTTTCCTAAACCAGAGAAAGACTTTAATCAATTACACCCAGGTGCGGCAGCACATTCCTGTAATCCCAGCACTCAAGAGGCTGAGACAGGAAGGTGAGAAGTTTGAGAGCAACAAACAAACATGCAAGCAAACAAACAAAAACTTAAAAATAAAAACCAAAAGATTTAAACCAACTAAAAATTTCACACACTTATCAGCAAAATTCTTGCCAATTCCATTCTCCAACCAAAATACAAAACTAATAATCTCCTTTCATAATAAAGGGGTCTTCCAGGGGAGTGAGTATGTCCTAAGGCAGAGAAAATTTCAGCAGAAATCAAGAGTGAGACAACAGTCATGTCCATCTCTTTCCTGGTGGGATCTCTCTTTATTCGTTCATTCCTTATATAATTCATTTTCTCTCACATTTCTTATTATCTAGCTAACTAGCACATATTAACTTATTATTATTTTCTTCTCTGCAGAAAACAAATTAGATAATAAAAAGACTTTCTCTGTCTGCTTGGCTGCCACATTACCACTATCCAGAAGAATGCCTTCCATACAATTAATAATAATTTATTAAATTAGCTTCCCCTTTACCCTGATAATCCTTGTGTCAAAACTTAATATTTCAAATCACCTATGATCACATTTCCTACTGGCTTTGCCAACTTTCAAAAGCGGATTAGCTACATCATTTTTTGACCACAATGAAAAATGAAATTTCACACAAACGAGTAAGGATTTCAAGATAAAAACAACAAAGCATTAAATGGAGCACAGGTTCTTCTGAGTATGGGGTCCTTTGCAACTGTGTACTTTTCACAAGTGCAAAGTCAGCCCTACAAAAATTCCTGCATATTTAGACAATTTCATCACGAGTGGGTCAATAAAGATATTCTTTAACATTTGTGAACACACCATTGTTTATAGGTTGCTAACTATAAAAGGTATCAAGTTTGGGATCCTTCTTGGTTAAATGCTATATATGAATTGAAATAGTGTAGAAGGAAAAGATTAGAGGGAAACCAGGATAGAGTGAGTAGTGAAACTTAAAGCACTTTCATTAAAAATATAAATATTTTACACTCTCCAAGTTCACTGTTGGTTATACATTGATACTAAACCTGTGTATGTTTTTGAATATTATACTTCTACATTCCACACCTTGGGCTGTGACATGGGTGCTGTGACAGCATGATGATAACCTTATGCAAAGCAGTATTTATTGTCACTTTAAAGGCCAGTGGGTGTCCAGGATGGTTTAACTAGATACCATTCAAATTTCAGAGAACAGAAGTAGAAATGGGAAGATGGCAATAAAGATAATTGATGTGCCAAGTAAGACTGTGCTAGGCAGAAGAGAAGGTAGAGTTAATCAAGAATCATTAGTGAGGCTCAAGTGTTATAATGGACCAAATGAGAAATTCTGGTGTTGGTGTCATAATTACAACTCTGTTACTGATTCCTTCACAAGCACCTTGGTACATAATATAGACAGGTGACTTTAGCAGAGCCAAAGTACATCATTTAGTCACCTGTGTTTCAGAATTCAGTTTTTTTTTGTAGAGTTTAGAGTTTGTGTAATTACATTCTCATAAGTGCCAATGATAATTATTACATAAGAATATTTGATCCATTGTAAAACTGGATTTGCTCAAATGAAAAGCTAAATTTAAATTCTTAAAGAATGTCAAGCTTATACTGAGGGTTTATTGCAACGCCCTTAGTATCATTCCAAAAGAACCCCTATTTTTTTCACTTCCCCACTCTAGCAAAGTCCAATTCTATGTATTGTGCTTTTGAAATAGAAAATAGCCAGTAGAAGCATGAATTAGATTTTTTAAAAAAAGAGCACTTCTTTTTTAACATACAAGGATGCGTTAACTATTCACTCTAGAAAAGAAAACACAAATTCAGAATAGCACAGGCTTGCTTTCTTTCCCAGTGTGAAGTTCATATCTTGTCTACAACAGTAAAACGAATATGCTATGAAAAGACATGAATTTAACATGTTCATCTCAGTTTAATCACTTGATGACGTATACTCACGTTACCTGTTGTTGCTTTGGTCTAACATCTTCCGTACCTTAACTTTCTAACAGCAAAACACATTGTCCCTGTGACACTTGAAGTTGGATTGTTTCTGGTGATTTACTCTGTAATGGCTTCACAAATGAGTAGCAGTTGTGAACAACAGTGGGTAGCCTATGTTAAGAATTTTCCCCCAAAGGAAAGGATTTAGGAGTAAAAGAGGATAAAAGAAGATTGCACAGCAAAATTGCATTTGAAAATAAGGTATTTAGAGGTGGGAAAGAGGGTTTTCTCAAAGCAGTGATGATATTAGAACAGCTGTGGTGACTGGATTTGAGCCAAAACCTTCACAGAATATCAACCCTGTTAGGATGCAGTAACAAGGTATCAAATCCAACCATGAGTTAACAGGAGCTAGGTCTCAATTAAATATTGGACTCCTGCCATCATCATTATGGGGAAAGTAAATCAGGTAGATGTACTTAGAAACAATGTTTAATTCAGGTGACTCAGAACCCAGTAAATTCTGACACATTTTACCATTTGATTTAGTAATCAAAAACCCAATTTTAAAGTTAGACAATTAAGATTTAAAGAAAATGTGACAGATTGTTTTGGAAGAGAAAAAAGTGATTCTTTTTCATATTATTCTCTCTCCCTTTCTGAATTAACAATAGTTACGTCATGTGAAGACATTTTTCTCTCTTTGTTACTATTAGAAAAAAAGGCACTAAAACAGAGACCTGCAGTCTTCTTAGAATCACCCCAGCACCATTTCTTTCTTGTCCCCTGGCCCTTCACACTCACTGCCTTATCGATCCTCTATGTCAAGGTCAAAATTTGGTTTACTCTTTATGAAACTCTAACTTTTTGGGGAAATTTAAGAAGCAATCTGTAGTTATAAGGCCCATGTTCTATTACAAACAACAGAAAACTTGCAAGAATATAAGATGGGTGGAGCTGGAGATGGGTGAGATAAGTCAGAGATAAGTCAGAGTCAGAAAAACAAATACTGCATAGTTGCTCTCATGTGGAATGTAGGCTTACAAAATCAAAATTAAAGTAAGGACATTACTATTACTGGGGAATGTTCAGGGGCGGCAGGAGGGGGAAGGACAAAAATATAAAGCAAAGGGAGACTGAATATGATTGAGTATGATTGAAGGACGTGACGTGCATCTATGAAGATAGATCAGTAGAGTAATAAGCCACATTAAAATGGCAGCAAAAGAAAAACAGAGTGGAAGAAATAAAATTGTAATATCAAATGTCTTTAAATGAAGGCAATTAAAGCACTTTTTAAAATGACTTTTTAAAAATTATGATATGCTCATTGTACAGGGGGGATTCATTCTGATAATTCCAATTAGACTTATATTGTAGATTGGTTAGATCTCCTCCACCGTCTCTTCCCCTCAACCCCCTCCCCACTCCGCTTAAAACTATTGCAAGTAATTTCCTTCTCAATTTGTATATGTATATGAAGTCCATCAACCATATTCCCTCATTTTAATCTTCATTCATTCTACCCCCATAAACATTCCCCCCCCCACACACTTTACCTATTTTACAATCCCGTCTTTCGTTATCAATATCTAAGTCAATGTTCAAATTTGTTTCTCCATGTATCCCCATGTGAGTATGGTTTACTTTGGTCCATTCAGTCCCTTCCATTACTCTCCCTGACTGTTTACCTCCCACCCCCCATTTTCAACAGCTTTCTATACACATGCTTACATCCTCCACCTTCACAGATGTTACATTTTACAATACTGCTGACTCTCTGTCATTCTCCTTTTCTTTCCCTCCTTCCCTGAGTTCCATAGAGAAGTTCCACTGTTACAAGCATATTCTACATGGAGGTATGTACCTGATCATGCTTGTTTTTGTGTAAATGTTTACCTTTTGGATTTATTTTCCATGTATGAGAGAAAACATACAGTCTTTGTCTTTCTGAGCTTTCTTCACTTAACATGATGTTCTCCAATTGCATCTTATTTACCTTCTAACCACATCACATTATTCCTTATGGATGAATAAAACTCCATTGTGTATATATACTACATTTTCTTGACCCATGCATCAGTTGTAGGACACCTTGGTTGTTTCCATAACTTGTCTCATAGGAAAAGAATTGTGATGAACATCAGAAAACAGGTGTATCCGATACACCTCTATTGTTTCCTGACTTACATTCTTTTTGGGTAGATGCCGAGGAGCACTATCACTGGATCATATAGCAGTTATATCTTTAGCTTTTAGAGAAATCTCCATAACTTTCCATAATGGTTGTACTGAATTGCATTCCCACCAACAGTGTACAAGGGTTCCTGTTTCACCACATCTTCACCAGCATTGGTTGTTAAATATGGCCATTATACCTGGAGTGACATGAAACATTTTAATTAAAAACATTAACTTTTTAATTATGTTTTTGATTCTTACTGATAAAATTTATCTACTGGGTATTGCATCATATAGGTATAAAGCATATTTTCTGTTTTTATGTACATAATAATCTGAAAAAGAAGGAAGGAATGCCATTACACACCACATTGTTTTACAGACGCAAAAGATCCTGTGGAAACAGCTAAAGTGATTGTCTCCTTTCCAGAACATAAACTCTACATAAACAGGTGTTTTTTCTTTCTTTTTTTTTTTTTTTGAAGTGCTAAATTTCAAATTCAGCACCTTCATCATGCCAAGCAAGAGTTCTACCACTAAGCTGCACCCACAGCCCTGGTTTTTTGAGAAAGGATCTCCCTAAGTAGCTCAATCTGACCTTCAACTTGCTATGTATCTTAAGATGGTGTCAAGTACTTTACCTTGCTGTCTCAGCCACATGCTACGATTACAGGCATACACCACTACTCATGGCCAATTTTATGCTTTTATCCCACCTGAATTCCCAGAGTCTAAAGGGGCAATAAAATACATTCAGGAAGTAATCTATTTTTCACAGACCACAAATGCTATAAAGATATTAGTTGAGATAAATTGCATCAAACATTCAGACACTTGCAAAATTATAAGTGTTTATGCTCCTTCTGTCTCTTAAGATTTAATTTTTGAAATATGAGCTAAAATGTGTAAATAGAATCCAAATGGGCATTTCAGGCAGTAGAACCTAGGGAGCAGAACCTCCTTTTGAGGGGGATATGGAAGACTTAAATGAAATGCTTATTACTGTTGGGTAGTGATGAGTCTGTATGGTTGAGAAGACAATTAGTACTAGATTGAGGAGAGTTTATGTATTTGTGTATGATGTGTATACATGTGACATGTGTGTGTATATGTGTCTATGGAAAAGTGATAGAGGGAATATGCTGAAGACAGGTATTGTGGGTTTGAAAATCAACTTAAAAAGTTAGGCAATAGATAATGGATAGATAAATTAGATTGATAGATGATAGATGGATAGAGATAGATAGATAAATAGATGATAGATGATAAAAAGAATGATAGATGGATAGATATATTGGATGGATGATAGATGAATGAAAGACAGATGATAGATGACAGATTAGATAGATAGATGAAAGATAGATATAGCTAGTAGACAGAAAGATGATAGATAAATGATAGCTGGATAGAGAGATGATAAATATATTAGATAAATAGATTAGATAGATGGCAGATAGATGAATGATAGATGATAGATGAATGGTAGATATATAGATAGATATAGATTGATAGAAAGATAAACGTATGGACAGATGAATGCTAGATACATAAATAGGTAGATGAAAGAGAGTAAATAGGAAGAAAGAAGGAAAAAAAGAAAAAAATTTTCATAATTTTATTTCCTGAATTTTTGTCTTGAAATTTACTTCATGATAATTCAAAGCTAAGTATGTTTGAGGTAAAAGAAGATGAATATTGCTACCCTAAATCAAGAGTTAGGCAACTATTATCCACAGGCTGATTTCATCAGCCATCTGTTTTGTAAATAAAGTTTTATCAGAACACATCCATTCATATTTCCTGAGGCTTCTAGTACACTACAATGACAGAGCTGAATGTTAGTGACAGAGAACACTGGCACATAAAGCCTAAAATTAATTGTTAACTCTATAAAAGTTTTATCAGCCCTTGCTTGATACGAGGAACAGAAAATAGGATGCTCACTGAATGGGGTGTATTTCTACAGAAGTATACACACCATGTGATTACAGTTCACACAGAAGAGGGAAAACATTTTTTTTAAATATGGAAAATGCTAGTGTTCAGGGAATGGATTAATGTTCCTGAATCAGAGTGAAATCTTTAATCCTGAGCCCCATGTCTCCAGACATGGAAGGTTGGTAAGACATAAGTGCCTTAGCAATGATGGATGCTCTGTGCTGCATCAGGTATCTCTGTGAGTAAGTCTGTCTGTCTCTGCCTCTCTCTTTGTCTCTTCTCTCTCTCTCTCATCTTAGTGGGAGGCATGAAATCAACCATTAATGGTACTATTGACAAAAAAGAAAGGTGACACATACACTCTAAGAAGACTTCATGTGCACTGGTTGATGTTAAATGTATAAGAATATCATTTCAAACCATTACTCTCAATCTTCATTTTTCACTCACTTATAACTCATATAACTTTATTAATTTTATTAAAAATTTGGATCAATTTTTTTACATAAACAAAGGATTCTAAAAATTATTTTATTAAACCACAGCCCACCTAGTAGACTTACTAGCAGCTCTGGTCACTCCCTTGATAAAATAATTTCCTTGATAAAGAATCTGTAATGCCTGTGGTACATAGCTAACATCTCCTGAGCTACACAGAACAATTTCCCCCTTATTACTATTCGAACTGATGTGCAGAACTGTGTCAGTTTTGAACAGATAGCCATGGGAATTTCTGAAAGCACTTTACATTTCCCAGTTATTCTCAGAAAAGCAGTTTCCTTTATCCCACCATATCTTTATATTCGTGCATCATTATTCATTTGATCATGTCTTTCACTGCATTTCAAATTTTATTTACAACAGTAACTGGGTAGAGTGAGTGTTTTGTCATATTGGTATCCTCTTTCTTCAGAAAAGATATCCCTGTGGATGACTGGAAAGCATTGTTTTAACTTCATTTTTAATAGTTTGTTTGCTCTCTGAAAGTGTCATTTTTCAGAACTTGTCCCTGAGTCATAAGGCAGTTTATTGTCAGATATCTGTGTACATAGCACAGTATTGACACTGACATCTCAGCAGGCAACCAAGTCCATGTAGAAGCTCTCAGTTGAGCTGTCCCTAAGATCAGAGGTTGTCTTCAGATGTCAGACACCTACTAACGACTAACAACTAAGCAGTGTCCTATGTGCTGTCCAAATCTTTGTAAGGGTCACAATGCTGAAAACTGACACTGGATTCTCAAGACTCAGCAGTAAATTTTTAGCCAGTTCACTAAAAGTCAGTCCAACCAATAACCATGTCATGAAGGAAAATTAGATCAATAACATGGCCATATCTTTTGGGAGAACCACTGAGAGACTATGGCTTCAATGCAGCATCACCCTCCATCCCCGAAAGTGTGCCATTAGCACAGGTCTGTCCCACAGCTGTCAGGGCAGGTGGGTAATGGTAGAGTTGAACACATGGGGGAAATACATAGTGAGGGAAGAGGTGGGCAAAGCTCAAAATCTTGGCATTCTTCTCATTGAATAACACTTCCATCTGGACTATAGAGGTGAGTTCCGTTAAATACTAACAAATATAACATATCTGCTTATAAATCTGACACTTTAGAATTTAGCCACTTAGGGTAGATAGCCAAGATTTTACATTTATATGAAGTTTGCATTTTGAGATTAGTCTTCAATTGTATTTACCATACCTTCTATGCTTGTAGCTCAAATAGAATACAACGTGTTCTTTCTTAAGTCAGTATCATGTTTGGCAGGTTTACCTGGATCATTGTGAAGGAAATTTGGAGGATATGGACAATTGTTGTAACATGAGTTTTAAAAATAAGACAACCTTTTTCATTTTAATTCCTTATCACATGCAGTAGAAAACTTCAGTGTTTATTTTGAAATATCTTCTGTCGATATTACTTCCTTTCCTTTGTCACAACTGTAATACCACCACCGTAAACAGCAAACTATTAAATATTTTCTGGCACTGTTATAAAACTACTTATTCACTCCAAAAATGTAATATAAGGGAATATTACTTTATTTATAATAAGGTATACCACATAACACATTCAAGGTTACCATAACTGAAATATGAAATATATAGCCACATGCAATAAATTACTTACCATTTGACACTGCAGTAAATTACCTATGGTTTGAGGATGAAAACACAGGTACTAACAATAAAAACGTTGTGTATATTTGGATAAAGAGATATTTTTAAAAGAAAAATCTACTTTTGTCATGACAATTTGAGGTGTGAAGCTCTAACAGATAAAATGGAGCACATACTCAAAATATTCCCTTTCAGAAATTGACTAATTAAGAATCTCCAATACATACATTCAGTATTCAGAAGTTGCTTAAGACTAGTGAGACTATGGATAATTTGTCACAGAATCTAAGAATTTTATTACACTTCATAGATGCAAAGTCTGCACAATTTTCTTTCCCTCTTCACATGGCTATTTTGGGTATTTTTTCACCATTTGGAGGTTGTCAGAATATAAATAGGATTCTATACCCTGTATACTTTAATTTCTCATTTGTTTCATACCTATTTTTATTGACAATACATACATAAATGACTGCAGGGGCATATGGGAAAATATATCATCACGTACCTGGAGTTAACACAAGCATCTCTGCACCATAACCACTGGGCTAGCTGCACAACTCTGCTAGGCTGAGGAGAAACTGCTCTGTACTAATATATTTTGGGCATGTGGATGAGCCAACTAATATTTAAGTTTTTTTTTCAAAGAAGCAAGATTATTGTTTAAGCTTTTCCAAGTGTTCTGTACTTCAATTTTTTTGGAAGTTGGGCACTGAAGTTTGAACTCAGGGCTTCATGCTTGCTAAACAAGCCCTCTTATCACTTGAGCCACTTCACCAGCACCAAAATAAAACTTAAATACTATGCAGACTTGTCAGGCACCAGTGGCTCACCCTGTAATCCTAGCTACTCAGGAGGTAGATCTCAGAAGGACCCCAGTTTGATGCCAAAGTTTGTACGACTCTGTCTCAAAAGTACTAAACACAGAGGTGCTAGCATTGTGGCTCAAGTGGTAGAGTGCCTGCCTAGCAAGTATGAGACTCTGAGATCAAACTGCAGTACCACCAAGGAAAATGCTATTCAGACCCAACACAGAAGTATCCTTAGGGCAGATCTTGCCCAGGAATGATAAATTTGGATAATGTTCCTAAATAATAATCTAAAAAATGCCAGAGTTCTACAAATAACAATAACTATGCTTGTGGTTATTGTTTGTTTCTGTGATTTTTGTCCCTCAAGAAGTTCACAGATTTAGTAAGGGAGATTAGACATATCCATACCATCCCCATCTAGGGCCACATCAAGAGTTCATGGAAGCACCTGTTAGGTCCCAACTCCTGAACACGACTTCACTAAGAGAATCATCTAAATCCTCATTCCCAAGCTCCACTTGTGACCCCAAGTTAACAACTGGGCCCCAACTCTACCACGAGGGCCCAATGATGAGGACCTTAGCAGTGAAGTCACCATTGTGTGGCCTTGAGGAAGCAGTCTGTCAAGGGCCTAGATGAAGGCTCCAAGGCCGAGTTCCTTAGTGAAGGAAGGTGAACACGACTCCTTGAGTTCTGCAGTCTACTTGCACGGGGAAGTGGCATGACATGAAGTTGAGCAGCAAAATGGGCCTGTCCAAAAGCTTACTGTAGACAGTAGGTACCTGGTAGCCAACTCTAAGAGTTATCATAAGAGAGAATAATATAAAAGTGGATACTTAAAGCGTGAGTCTATTACATACCGAGTCCTCAGCTCTATGTCTACAAGCGTTATTCCTTATTTAATGTCCTTTGTGGCCATTTATACTCTTATGAAAATGTCTGCATTCTAGTTTACAAAAGTCCACAAAATCTGCTTTTAATATCTGAGCGAACGACTCATCTGTGGCATTGTCAAGCAGAATTGTGTATTTTGCCAGGTAATGTTCTCCTAAGAAAACAGCATAACAATATTTCTTTCAGAAGACACAACTAAAACTGTTTACTCTTTAGGGCTTCTTGTCTCTGTTAAATTACTCTGAACTCAATTTCATGCAGCACTTCAAACTCACAAAATGCTGTATGTATAGCCATAGTTTTTAAATGTTAAAATTTTATTGCCTCCTATATGTGAGTTACACATGTTACGTTTTTTAAAACTTCACAAAAAGGGTTTTCAGTAAGATGTTGTTAAAACAATGACAGAGGGAACAGGGAAGAGAGAGGAGATGAAGAGAGAGACAGAGAGAGAGAGGAATGAAGGAAGAGGACTAAGATTCCTCAAAGATGAAAGGAAACTTTTAAGGAACTATTTGAAAATCTAGTACAGAAATAATTTAATAAGATAAACAAGGTTCCCAGTTCTCACTGTTAATGGTTTGCTAGTCTGAAAGAAATATGTGACAAAGAGAAAGTGTGTTGCACATCTTCAATAGCATAGTAATCAAAGTGAAGCAGCTATTCCAAAATCTCAGAAACTTTCAAGTGGAGTTAGCCACACAGGTCTGTCAAAGGTACTCTGTCACCACACAGAATAATTCTCCCCATTTTGCTCCTACCCATACATTAATGTCCTCATTTTAGGGCTGAAACAGTAGCCATGAAAGCAACAGAGCTGTGATAAAATCAATGATGAAGTTTATTTGCCAGTATCTTGTATTCATTTTAGAATTGTATTATTCGTGAACACTGAAGCGTTGCTGTATTTGAAAAATTATTTTCCAGAATATATGAAGTCATGAAAAGACTTTTGAACTTACAGTTTGATTATCAATGTATATAAATTTCCTCACAGTGGGGAATAAAGTAGAATTATGATCAGGAGTACTTGTAGAAACTGTGGCGTTAATGTGTAGAAATTTAATGAATAAAATTGTATTTCAAAACATAGTTCGGTTATCAAAGAAATAGTTCTTTCAGAATTTATATGCATTTCTTAGATAGAAGAAAAATGCTGGGAGGCCAGGTACAATGACAGACAGCTATATCCCAAGTCCTTGGAGGCAGAGATGAGAGGATCCCAGTTTAAGACCAGTTTAGACAAAAAGTAAGTGATAGTCCATCTCAACCAATGAGTTTGGCATGGTGACACACACTTTTATTCCTAGTAGGAGGATAAGTGTTTTAGGTCAGACCTTATCAAAAAAAAAAAAAAGATAATCAGCAAAAATGGCTGGGGCTGTGGCCCAAGTGGTAGAGCACTTGCCAGCAAACACAAGTCTCTGAGTTCAACTCCTCATACTGCCAAAACAGTAAAGAAAGAAAATAACTATTCATTTACCCTGGTTATTTTAGGAAGTCTTTGGAGTGAGGGGAGCTTGTGAAAACTTGTAATCAAGAATTTAGTCCAGGTGACTCATAATATCCAGCACCAAAATGAGATCCCACTCATTGGGTATTATAAGGTATTATATTTGGTAGCTACTCAGATTTTAAAAATACTATTGGTCAGCCTCTCTGGAGCTAAGATACTGGACTTGTTTAATCACAGAGGTGTCTGAAACTAAACCTAGGGAAATAGAAGTGACACATGGCACAGTAGTCTTTTTTTTTTCATTGTTTTATTATTCACATTTGCATACAAGACTTGGGTCATTTCTCCCCCCTGCCCCTACCCCCTCCTTTACCACTCCACCCCCTCTCTCTCCCCCCCACCCCCTCAATACCCAGCAGAAACTATTTTGCCCTTATTTCTAATTTTGTTGTAGAGAGAGTATAAGCAATAATAGGAAGGAACAAGGGTTTTTGCTGGTTGAGATAAGGATAGCTATACAGGGAGTTGACTCACATTGATTTCCTGCGCGTGAGTGTTGCCTTCTAGGTTAATTCTTTTTGATCTAACCTTTTCTCTAGTTCCTGGTCCCCTTCTCCTATCGGGCTCAGTTGCTTCTAAGGTATCTGCTTTAGTTTCTCTGCATTAAGGGCAACAAATGCTAGCTAATTTTTTAGGTGTCTTACCTATCCTCACCCCTCCCTTGTGTGCTCTCGCTTTTATCGTGCTCAAAGTCCAATCCCATTGCTGATGGCACAGTAGTCTTTACTAAAAATACAAAACCTCTGTTAAAATTGCATATGTAACTTTCAATTACTCATGATGTTTTTTGCTGATTTTTAATTATTTTCTTCTAGTTACATAATTATTTTCATTAATTAATGGGGAGCTCTAAATTTCTAAATCAGTAACTAAGTGCATGAGTTATTTGGAATGGTTTCTCTGCTGCTTACTTCTATTGCTGTTTTTCATCTCGTCTGTTCATTAAGAATTATGTAACCTTTGAATACAATTCTACAACTTACAATGACAGCACGTCTTCATATGAGAGTTTAGAAATGTATGAATGAATGAATGAATAGCTTATCTATTTTTGTATTTCTGGGCACTGTTATGAATTTGTCCTTAAGTATGATATCAACGTAGTCTATTGTCTTAGCATTTGCAAAAAAAATAATACCTTGGAAATGTATACTAGAAGTTTCTTTAGTCAACTTCTTATTAAACAACTTGCTGGATTTCAACCAATTTATCTCATTTCCTCTATAAATAACTACTAACGAGTGTGGCTTTGGAAACCTGACAGCTACAAGGTTACATATGAGGACATCCTGGCTGGAGTACTGAACATGAGTTGAATTGAGTGCCTCCCAACAGTCCATTGAGGTTATTCTCAACTCATGTATGCCAGACAAACTGTGAAAAGTACAAGGTGGCTTAATTATTAGATAATTTGCTGACATCTACACTGAAGAAATTGTGTGTATGATTGTGTTAATGTATTTATGTATATGAGTCTGGGTGTATAAAAAGGTATATGTATGGGTCGTGTGTGTGTGTGTGTGTGTGTGTGTGTGTGTGTGTGTGATTTACAAGAAAACTCCATTTAATGTTATGAAAGACTCTAAAAGGAAATTAATTTTAAAATGTTGTTAAATCAGCTGTGGTTAAAACCACTCAAAAATACTAGAGGAAACAATGAAAATTGAAAATCTATGCTTCAATTTAGCTATGAGGTTTTTTATTTTTGGTTATTTTTTGGTTATATTTTGGTTATTTTGGTTATGAGGTTATTTATTTTTGGTTATGTTTTCTCTTTTAATTCTAATTCTACTTAAATTTAAAAAAAACATGAAAAATACATTGGATTAGAGATGGAGCGTACCAAATAGATCAATCTTCAATTAAAAAGTAGTAAAGCTTTGGGTCTATTTCAAACTTACTTGTCATTACTGTATATTAACAATGTTTTACATATCATTACAAAATATACGAAAAGTCATAAATCCAAAGTCTGAGTAGCTATTTCAATTCCAATGGCTTCTTCCCCATGTTCTTCTTCCAAAGTGTTTAATGTAAGTCAGTATGTACAATGTAAGGATATACACTGCACTTGTTGAAAAATGAGTTAATACTCCAAGATTTTATTTGATCAAATTAACTTTCTAGGAACATAAGACAGCCTTCCCCAGTGAATCAATTAATTGACACATGTAAAAGTGGTCTTTTAGCAACACCTAATTAGGAAAAACATGGAAAATACCTCTGCCAATTTAAGTCAAATTCATACTTTTTTTTCTGCAAAATAGTGTTAATTTCAACTGCATTTACCTACTCAACTGTTTGATTTATTGCCATGAAGATACTTTACCTAAAGTTACTTCATCCCACAGACCTCATTCTTTTGAATATAAGAGGGTTTTAATAAGAACAGTATCTAGAAACAGTGATTGAATAAGCTGAATAAGATTCAACACGGAGCAGAGGACATCTGGAAACCATGACTATGAGCAAGTCCTCTAGAAACCAGAATTAAATGCTAAAAAAAAATATAGAAAGGGAGAAATCTAAAGCTGCATAAATGAAAATGTGAAAAGGCTGCTGCTTCCTATGGCAAGCTCTGAAGAATTTTGCCCCATTATGTCTATACTGAGAAGTGCCATGAAGCAAATCCCCCAGCTTTACTTCTAGAAGAAGCTGGAAGTTTGTGGAGAAAAACCTCTCTAAAATGTCTTTAATTGAAGAAAAGATAAGCAACAGTTCAGAGAGCAGAGAGAATGTGGATACTCCAGTTTAAACAATTTTCAATTGAACATTAGTTGGCATCATGGGAAGCCACATAAGTTGATGAGATCAAGTTAAATTCTTGGAGTATTAATTCATCTTTTTAGAAGTGAATTGCACAGACTCATAAGAATACAGGAGAGATGCCACTGAGATTGAAATACCTACTTAAAGGTATAATTCCTAATTATACTGACTTAAAACATGTTAAACAAACAGAACTCAGAAAATATTTTTAAATAAAACCAAGAATTTTTATTTATTGATTGATTCATTTTTGGTGGTACTGTGGTTTGAACTCAGGGCTTCATGCTTGCTGGGCAGGCACTCTACCACTTGAGCTACTCTACTAGCCCTAAGAATTTTTATGTTTAAGTGAACATCTTGATAGGTATTCTCCTGAACTTTCTAATCCAATGTGGTATCAGTGATTTTCAGATTTTTATTTCATTATGTGAAGTGAGAAAGAGAAAAATAAAACAAAATAAAATGTAAAATTAGAAAAAACGAACTCACTATTCAATTTGAATACAGATTTCTTTTAAATATGCATCTCATATCTCCTGATTGATGGCCCTGACTGCAGCTTTCTGGAGCCATCACCACTTCCATCAAGTGATCATACCTTCAAAAGCTTTTCTTGGCCACCAACTAGGCACCATGTTTACCAAAACATAGTCCCATTCTTTTGAGTCATGATACTCTTCTTACTGGAGGTTTTGTCTCAAGGGTTCCTTCATTCTCTGAAGCTGCTTTGGAATTCCGTTTTACGTGTGTCTCTTTGTCTCATGTCTTCCTTCCTTTCCCATCTCCTTCAATAAGAAGGACTTCCACAGTGTCGGATTGCTCTTCCCCATTTCTTTGTTTTTTTTTTGTTAGTGAATCTTCACATTTGTTTTCATGAATAAATGTCTCACATGTATCTCACCTTTATTTCTTCCTTCTCAGAAAACCTGAGAATTATTTAAGAAAATAGACAAATGAGGTAGGGTTTGGGATTGACACATTCTCTAGCTGACAGGCAAGAAGGTGCCATTCTGAATAGTGAGTGGTCATTAATAGTCTCTAAACAAAATTGTTATCTAGTTGCTAAAGAATTTTCATGTGCCTGAATGAGCTAAGCAAACACTGTGGCTTAGGGAACTTCCCCTGAAGGGAAATATCGAAGGCATTGGAAAGATGTTGGTGGGGTGGGCGGATAGATAGAGCTAGCTTCAAGGACAATGAAGTTGCTTATTGCACATTACTCTTGCTTGGATTGGTGCCTGTTTTGGGATATTAACAGTTATAAGCTAAACACGAGATTCCTTGTCTCCAACAGAAAAATAGACATAGTGTCCCAAAAAGCTTAAGAGCTAATAATTAGAACTGGAGTTCCAGAGACATTTACATTTGAAATATAAATACTCCCCAAAGCATCTCTGTTATATTAAAGATAGGAATACAATTAACAATTCCTGGGATTCTGAAATATGACATGGGAAAATGCTCACAGGGATGTTCTTGGGATGCTTTCCCCTCAAAACTTGTGAAGGTGACACTGATAGTGCTGGTAGGTAATACAGAGAGCTCTTCCTACTAAGTCAACAGAGGTCCCATGAAGATTTCTCTACCTTTTTCCTGATCACGAAGTCAATAATTACGGTTAACTTCCAATATAACACTACTGAGTGTACACCAGGTCTGATGATAGAGTTGCTGTGAATAAAATGAATGTATGCTAAGAGAATAAAATGAATTAGCTAGCACAGTATATTAAGAGTTGATGGAACAGAAATAGGTTGAGAATGTCATGTTAATAGGGACATAATACAAAAATAGGTTAAGCAGGAATCTACTAACTTGAGTAGATTTTTGTGGACACCTGACAAGTACCCTAGTGGATGGAGCAAACTCACCACCATAGTGGTTTTAGAAATATAGAGAAGAATATGTACAAAGTAAACAAAGTCAAAAAATGAATAGGAAAATGGGGATGCTAGTATAGAAATATTACATAAACTCAGAAAAACTCACAGAGGATTTTGATCTGAAGGAGGGGCCGGCAAGTACACATTTCATTAAAGTCATCGAGAATACACCACCACACCACGTTCAATGGTAGCAATCCCCTGAAGATCAGAGCCAACAAGAAGAGGAATTCACAGAGAGGAATTAGTAATATTTATGAAAATAGTGAGACCACCAATGCAACCAAAACCTGGTAATGACAGCTTGTTCCTCCAGAAAACAAGAAGACACAATCACAAGGAACAGACAGATTTTACTAATAGTTGTCAAAGTAGTTCCTAGAGCACAGTTGAAGTCTCCAAGAACAAAATTTGCATACAGTTGACAAGAGTCTACTAATTATGCACAGCCAGAAAGAGGCAAGTACCAAGAAGCAAGAGTCTAACTGCACCCACCCCAATAAAAAGCCATTCCCCTTCATTCAACTCTCAGCATTGAGCTGATTTCCAGACCCAAAACCTATGGAGGAAGAGATAGTGGGTGAAAGATGCCAATTGTAAAGTGGGAAATAAAACTTCTGTTAACGGAACTATGCTCATTCACTCAGGTGACTATCCACCAAAGCAATCATGCTATATAGATATTTCAGATAACTATATATAGATGCTGAATTGACATTGATAGCTAGATCCTCAAACGTCATAATTTGCTTGCTCAAAAGAGTCAGAGCTTGGCACAAAGTAATAAACGGATCCCTGGTTCATGGTGGACCCAATTGTTCCAGCACTCCTCCTTGTGTTTTTTTGTTTCCCACTGGGATATATTAATGGACATATTTAATTTTTTTCTTAAACCCTGGTTTATTGGGTTGTAGGCTAAGATTTATCTCCCTGAATAGTACCACACTGAAATTTCTGAAAATGTCCTTTCTCCACTCAAAAGAAGATAAATCATATATCACATTTTCTGGACAAAAGTAATGATAGAAACCAGTATCACCACTTATGTGTGTTTGCTAGGACTTTCATAGTAAAATATCACAGATTGGGTTGATTAAACAACACCTATCTATTTTCTCACAGTTCTTGAGGCTGGAAGTCTAAAGTCAAGTTTTGTAGATGAAATTTCTTTGGAGGCCTTTCTCCTTGGCCTACACATGGCCACCTTCTCACTTTGTCCTCACATTATTTTTTCCTGTGTGCTCACATGTCAGTTAATCTCTTCCTGTAAGGATGGCATTCCTATTGGGTTAAAGACACATTGCAATTTCTTATTTTATCTGTTAAATTTTTTTCATCCAAATAAATTCACATTATGAGGTCCTGAGGGTTTGGGCTCCAATATGTGAGTTTTGGGTGACACAATTCAGACCATAATACCATTTAAGCATAAAAACCCCAGGAGTGGTAGGTCATTCCTATTAGATCCCTATTTAACCTTGTGTCTGGCCTCTGTAGTCAGTGAGTGGCACCTGGAGAGTGATTGTGCAGAATGATCATCCTGGATGTGCAACAAAACAGCAGCCTGATAGCAAATGCTGTACTAGGCACAGTATCATTGCTAGAGTATATTGATAAGGGTATGTGCATTGATAAGTACATGGCATTTGGCCATTGATTTCACTTATTTTTAAATTAAAAATAACATCAGAAATGGTTCACATTCATTTAGAGCAGGCAGTAATATTTGTTTACACTTTATATCAAAACTCTATCATTTCTCTCACCTTTTGCCATAATAGAATCAAACAAGATCTAGACAATGTGAACATCCCACACAAGATAATTAGTGATGTAGTATGACAATGAAATCATTCAGATACCTAAAGAATAATCATAAATGCAGAAAAAGTAGTCTTTTTAAGACAAATGTGTCTCAGAAAATATGAGATAAACCCTATGAAAATTTTAGAACCTCATATGTTTTAGAGAATCAGAGGCTCAGATACATGTTATGTCCACTTTGAACTAAAGGATACACTACCATGCTTTGTATTTCTTACTATGAGGATCCTGTTATGACCCATATTACAGGTAATAAGAAAAGTAGCTAAATATGAGGGTGTCCAGGCTAGGAAAGAAAATTTTGAAGGATCCTAGATTTGCTGGTAAAGTCACACAATTCAATAGATCCTCGAGGTCTGATTTGTCTGTAGTGGGAAAATATGCAGTACAGAGCTAATAGCAAATCCAAATTAGCACATCACAACATAAGCTCTTGGGATTTGGGAACAAAGCCATCCATCAACACCAGAAAAACCAATGAGTTTAAGAAACAGTCCTGGCAGAGACAGAATGTTTGATCATGGTGCTTTAAGTGACAATGTATACAAATGTACCCATTATGAGTTAATTTTTGTAAGGTCTAAAAAATTATAAATTTTGTAAGGCTCAGCATCTTACTATGATTAGCTGTGAAATACAATTCTGAAATAAACCTCAATAAGATAAAAGAGACTGAATAAGCTGTGTGAGCAGATTTTCAGACCCTCCTGTCACCCACCACAGTTGCTTCCATTCCACTCTCTCAGTTTGTAATTATGGCTGTATTGCAGAACAGTAAGTCCCCTTTGATAGG